>NC_068422.1:37213219-37513219 GCF_023373465.1 Oncorhynchus keta
TGCTTGGGGTCACAGTCCATTTGGAAGACCCATTTGCAACCAAGCTTAAACTTCCTGACTGATGTCTTGAGATGATGCGTCAATATATCCACATACTTTTCCTGCCTCATGATGCCATCTATTTTGTGAAGTGCACCAGTCCCTCCTGTAGCAAAGCACTCACACAACATGATGCTGCCATTCCCGTGCTTCACGGTTGGGATGGTGTTCTTCGGCTTGCAAGCCTCCCCTTTTTCCTCCAAACATAATGATGGTCATTATGGCCAAACAGTTCTATTTTTGTTTCATCAGACCAGAGGACATTTCTCCAAAAAGTACGATCTTTGTCCCCATGTGCAGTTGCAAACCGTAGTCTGGCTTTTTTATGCAATGGTTCTTCGTTGCTGAGCGACCTTTCAGATTATGTCTATATAGGACTCATTGTACTGCAGATATAGATAATTTGTACCTGTTCCCTCCAGCATCTTCACAAGGTCCTTTGCTGTTGTTTTGGGATTGATTTGCACTTTTTGCACCAAAGTACGTTCATCTCGAGGAGACAGAACACGTCTCCTTCCTGAGCAGTATGACGGCTGCGTGGTCCCATGGTGTTTATACTTGTGTACCATTGTTTGTACAGATGAACGTGGTACATCCAGGCATTTGGAAATTGCTCCCAAGGATGAACCAGACTTGTGGACGTCTACAATTGTTTTTCTGAGGTCTTGGCTGATTTCTTTTGATTTTCCCATGATGTCAAGCAAAGAGGCACTGAGTTTGAAGGTAGGCCTTGAAATACATCCACAGGTACACCTCCAATTGACTCAAATGATGTCAATTAGCCTATCAGAAGCTTCTAAAGCCATGACATCATTTTCTGGAATTTTCCAAGCTGTTTAAAGGCACAGTCAACTTAGTGTATGTAAACTTCTGACCCACTGGAATTGTGATACAGGGTATTATAAGTGAAATAATCTGTCTGTAAACAATTGTTGGAAAAATGACTTGTATCATGCACAAAGTAGATGTCCTAACCGACTTGCCAAAACTACAGTTTGTTAACAAGAAATTTGTGGAGTGGTTGAAAAACGTGTTTTAATGACTCCAACCTAAGTGTATGTACATTTCCGACTTCAACTGTAGGTCTACTGTTGTGTGAGAGGAATGTGAAGAAGCTATTCTTCAACAAAGTTAAAGAAAATCCTTCACTCAAAGATGGAGTGTTTGCTGTGCTAGCATTAAGCGCTGAGTCTCTTTATAGATGACAATATATGTTCTAATTTCAGTATAAGAAGGCACACAGTAACCATGCAGCATCATTTCATGACATATCATAACATATATTGATCCACGCGTACTTTGATACTGAGTGCTCAAGGTTTGACATCCTGAGGCTCAGCTGTCAGCCGTGATTGGCAGGTGTCTGCTTGGTGTGGACAGGAATACTCAGTGACATGCAGACCTTCTCTGAAGTCCTTGTCTTTCTTCACTCTTCTCATGTAGTGACTGTCTTACCCATGTTGTAGAATCCACTTTGATCTGCAGAGACAGAAAACAGAACACACGTGTAGTATATGACCCTGTGCATATGCAGTAACCTCCTAATAAAACACTGTAGGTTACATGTTTCAATTATGCCAAAAAAAGACTGCATCTCATATCCATGGAATTTATTACAGTACTGGCTGGGAATGCAACATTACTGTGACTGCACTGCATTGTTGGGCATCAATTTTTATTTTCATTTTTGTTAATAAGTAACACAGATGTCTTCAGATGTAACCCTGATTCTACTTAACGGTTGCATTGGGAACCATTTGCAGAGAAGCCATTTGGTCCATTTACCTTTGGATTTCTTCATCACGTCTAACAGAGGTAGAATGAGCATTAGGACTTAGTGATAATGGGTTCTTTGGGATCTGGAGTAGTATGTGATCTGGAGAAGAGGGAGAATTGTTGAGCCCTTTAACCCCCACCCTACACAACTCAGTGAGAAAAGACGACAAAAAGACATGGGCATAAATAATGTAAACAATGATGACGGTATATCCGTCCTGCACTCCCTCACCCCTTCACTACCTTTAAAAACAGACCCATTTAATATCAGACACAGTAATGTGTCATAGGAATACACCATCACATGCTCTGGCGCCCACATACAAGAGATCAATGTACTATTTCAGTTCACACAGAACCAGAGTTTGGTGAGTTCATAACACCAGTGAACGACTACAGCTTCAATGAGGTAAATACATTTTGCTTGTCATAAAGCGTATAAACGGCTTAATAATTCACTGCTGTTGTGTCAGTATTTCTCTCTGTTCTGCCCCTGCAGCCAGGCCAGGTGAACCCCTGAACAGCTGGGTACGATGAAACAACACTGCACCCAGAATCCATCACTCTGTGACCTGGTCCAGCTAAGGATTCCATTAGGAGGTCAGGCAGGGCAGATATGTGTGGTCTATATGCCTGCTATAGTACTTTTACTGTTGCAGTGAGCCAAGCTTTACCTCCCCGGTGTGAGTGTACCTGCTGCATACTGATCAATGGTTAGACTGAAATTGAACTCATTATCTTTTGAATCACTTTCCTCTCTACACGTATTCTGACCTTGGATTTAAGCATGAGGAAATGCATGAGACAGTCAGCTGCAGTATTTGTTTGGCGTGGAGACACACGTGAGGAAACCACAAATAAGGTTGAGCACCTGTCAATTCCAAGTGAAAAAACATCTACTATTTCCGATAGAAATAACATTCTCCATGTACTGTAATGTATAAATTGATAGGTAAATGAGTAATCCATTTGTAGAAGGGGGTTGTAATTGCACATAGCAATTGTTTCAAATTATTATACCTAGATGAATGTGAAACCAGTCATATGGAAGCAAACTGAAAATCATATCACCATGACATTGTGGTCCCGTTTCCACAGTGAAGTAGGCTATAATAGCTGTGCCGTTATTCTCCATTTGAATTGCATGTTCTCATACTTTGCATTCCGACCCTGCATAAGGTACGTTTTAATACCAACTACTGGGAAGAGCGAAATGTAGGCCTTTCTTAAGTCTGAAAAGCCCCTAAAAGAGTCTTCTATAACACATACCCCTGGACATTCTAGTGCCCCACAGGGGTATGTGCTCAGCCACCTTCTGTACTCCCTCTTCACCCATGACTGCGTGGCCACGCACATCTCCAACTCAATCTATCACTGTTGATGACAAAACAGTGGTAGACCTGATTACCAACAACAACGAGACAGCCTATAGGGAGGAGGTGAGTGCCTTCTGTGGAGTGGTTCCAGGAGAATAACCTCTCCCTCGAAAGCAATCCCTCATCCATATCGACAGCGCCACAGTGGAGAGGGTCAAAAGCTTCAAGTTCCGTGGCGTGCACATCACAATGGTCCCTTCACACCGACAGTGTGGTGTAGAAGGCACAACAGGGCCTGTTCGACCTCAGGAGGCTGAAGAAATTTGTCTTGGCCTCTAAGACCCTCACGTTCTTCTATAGATGCACCATTGAGAGCATCCTGTCGGGCAGTATCAAAGCCTGGTATGGCAATTGTACTGTCCACGACCGCAGAGCTCTCCAGAGGGTGGAGCGGTCAGCCAAGCGCATCATCGGGGGCACACTGCCTGCCCTTCAGGACAACTACAGCACCTGGTGTCACAGGAAGGCCAAGAAGATACAGTGTAGTTATACCCCTTGACCTTTTACACATTTTGTTACAGCCTGAATTTAAATGGGATTCAATTGATATTTTGTGTCAATGGCCTTAACACAATAACCCATAATGTAAAATTTTAATGATGTTTTTAGACAATTTTACAAATTAAATAAAAATTAAAAACTTAAATGTCTTGAGTCAATACGTATTCAAACCCTTTTGTTATGGCAAGCCTAAATAAGTTCAGCAGCAAAAATGTGCTCACTCTGTGTGCAATAATAGTGTTTAACTTAATTTTTGAATGACTACCTCATCTCTGTACCCATATATATCTGTAACAGTACATTTGAAACCCAGATTCAACCACAAAAACCAGGGAGGGTGTTCAATGCCTAGCAAAGAAGGGAACCTATTTATAGATGGGTAAAAAAAAGCTTATATGGAATATTCTTTTAAGCATGGTGAAGTTATTTACACTTTGAATGGTGCATCTATATTTTTTGTAGCTGTCTATTTAGCACCTCAAACCGATGCTGGCACTAAGACCACACTCAATGAGCTGTATAGGGCCATAATCAAACAAGAAAATGCTCACCCAGAGGTGGCACTCCTAGTGGCAGGTGACTTTTATACAGGAAAACCGAAATCTGTTTTATCTATTTTTTTTTACCAGCATGTCACATGTGCAACTACAGGAGAAAACATTCTACATAACATTTACTCCACACACAAAGATTCATACAAAGCTAGCAGTTTGCCCTCCATTTGGCAAATGTGACCATAACTCTATCCTCCTGATTCCTGCTTAAAAATCTAAAACTCAAACAGGAAGTACCAGTGATGTGGTCCGAGGAAGCGGATGCTAAGATACGGGGCTGTTTCGCTATCACAGACTGGAATATGTTCCGGGATTCATCCAATGGCATTGAGGAGTTTACCACATAAGTCACCAGCTTCATTTATAAGTGCATCGACAACGTTATCCCCACAGTGACCAAACAGAAGCCATGGATTACAGGCAACATCAGCACTGAGCTGAAGGCCTGGCGCTTTCAAGGAGCGGGACGCTTTCAATAATCCGGACACTTAAAAGAAATCCTTCTACGCCCTGTGACGAACCATCAAACAGGCAAAGTGTCAATACAGAACCAAGATCGAATCCTACTACACCAGCCCTGACGCTCGTTGGATGTGGCAGGGCTTGCAAACTATCACGGATTACAAAGGGAAACCAAGCCGCGAGCTGTCCAGTGACGTGAGCCTTCAAGACGAGCTAAATTTCTTCTATACACCCTTCAAGGCTAGCAACACTGAACCATGCATGAGAGCACAAGCTGTTGTGGATGACTGTGTGATCATGCTCTCCGTAGCAAGACCTTCAATCAGTTTAACATTCACAGACGGATTACCAGGACGCATACTCAGTGCATGCGCTGACCAGCTGGCAAGTGTCTTCACTGACATTTTGAACCTTTCCCTCACCTAGTCTGTAATACCTACATGTTTCAAGCAGACAAACATAGTCCCTGTGTCCAAGAACACCAAGGTAACCTGTCTAAATGACTAGTGTCATGCCTGGACATCAACCTCTCCCTCAACATAAACATGACAAAGGAGCTGACTACAGGAAATGGAGGGGTGAGCACACCCCCATCCACATCGACGGGGCTGTAGTGGAACAGGTCGAGAGCTTCAAGTTCCTTGGTGTTCACATCATTAAGGAACTATCATGGTCGACACACATCAAAACAATCATGGCACGAGGAAGGCCCTGGAAATTGTCAAAGACTCCAGCCACCCAAGTCATAGACCAGGGTTACCCAAAGTTTATTTGAACCCCCAAAGTTTTCTGAGCAAAGAAATATACTACTGTTCAAAAGTTTGGGGTCACTTCGAAATGTCCTTGTTTTTGTTTTAAAAAAGCACTTTTTTTGTCCATTAAAATAACATCAAATTGATCAGAAATACAGTGTAGACATTGTTAATGTTGAAATTACTATTGTAGCTGGAAACGGCAGATTTTTTTAAATGTAATATCTACATAGGCGTACAGAACCATCACTCTTGAGTTCCAATGGCAGGTCTTGTTATCTAATCCAAGTTTATAATTTTAAAAGGCTAATTGATCATTAGAAAACCCTTTTTCAATTATGTTATTGTGTCCTGATTAAAAAAGCAATAAAACTGTCCTTCTTGAGACTAGTTGAGTATCTATTTGGAGCATCAGCGTTTGTGGGTTCGATTACAGGCTCAAAATGGCCAGAAACAAAGACCTTTCTTCCGAAACTCATCAGTCTATTCTTGTTCTGAGAACTGAAGGCGATTCCATGCAAGACATTGCCAAGAAACTGAAGATCTGGCACAATGCTGTGTAAATACTCCCTTCACAGAACAGTGCAAACTGGCACTAACCAGAATAGAAAGAACAGTGGGAGGCTCCAGTGCATAACTGAGCAAGAGGACAAGTACATTAAAGTTTCTAGTTTGAGACGCCTCACAAGTCCTCAACTGACAGCTTCATTAAATAGTACCGCAAAACACCAGCCCCGATGTCAGCAGTATCCAGTATCTGTGTTTTTTTGCCCATCTTTATCTTTTATTTGTATTTGCCAGCCTGAGATATGCATCAAAGCTGGGAATGAGAGACTGATAAACATCTTCTATTCCCAGGCCATCAGACTGTTAAATGACCTCCACAAGATGACCTCCACCCCACAGGAGGTTGGTAGCACCTTAATTTGGGAGGACTGGCTAATGCCTGGGGCGGAAGAGGTGGAATGGTATCAAATACATCAGACACTTGGTTTCCTCCACAACCTGCATGGCAAATGAGATTGTTTAAAACAATACACCCCTTCTCTTCATGGGGCACTTCACCCGGTTTAACACCAGTGAAAGCCTAATACCGCCATGCTTACTGGCTGGAGAGGGTAGATAATGTATGCAAAGGATGTGTTGGAAGTGAGAGAGGGGGATGAAATGAAAAAAGAAGGATGAGTTTTTCCTTCACATAAGCATAGTGTTTCATTATGCAGGCATGTAGCGCTTGTGGATCATTCACCAGTGTGCATTTCGATACACGCTGCTTCGGGAAGCTATCCTATTAACAATGTATGAGGTATAAGGTAAAAATGAGACTGCCTTGCTACAGCATTGCGCACGCTGTTAAGATTTGAAAATGTGATTTTATCCACACAGCCATGGAAATGGGGAGGCATTGAAACCAATGCTGATAGATTTGCATAGGTACTTTAGAGTTGTACTGCGACGTGGGGAGATTAAATCCATACCTGGGCTGATATTGAAAGCATGGTGTCTATGTGTGGAATCGCTCAGCAGAGGATGGCATAGTTAATTTGCATTTCCATTGTGCCGGCCGGTCAAGGTGTATGAGTGACTTTTTCCTCTGGCGCATGAGAATAACCCTGAAGTAAGGCAGTGTGTGGTTGAATCAGTATTCCTATTCTTAATACCATCAGTATCTGCCATTTTGGGGACCTCATAGACCCCTTGGCTTGATGAAGGGTCTTTGCTGTGACCCACATCAGTCTCTGGTTTGTCCCACCTATGGGTGCATCTCAGTGCCCCCATAGATCTCCGAAGGTCCTGATGTGTTTTGGGGTTATCCATAGGGATCCAATTTTTGACGAACTCCCAACGTACAGAGACAGGGTGAACCTGTGCAGGGTGGACCTGGCAGTCCTATGGAAATCGACAGTGACTTGTCCAGAACAGGACCGAGTTCGCAGACCTCAGAGGTACCTGAAGCTGGATGCAGGACTGTAAATAGGGCTGTCGAGACAAAGACCTGGTGGAGCTTCCATTGGCCTTGTGCCTGTCCCCACCTGTGTAACTGTACCCCCTTGTGTGGGGGTACATGTCTACCCCTTTAAAAGTCCCCAGAGTGTCGGCCTCAGGAGGGATGGTGATGTGGAATCCCTCTCCCCTGTCCTCTCCATGGTAGGGCATCCCTCAGCAGTGAGGGGGTGGTATCCTTAGTAGAAGCCTAAGGAGAGGGAACCCAGAGGAAATATCAGAGCTGTGTTGAAGTAGTTGGTCAATGCATCAGTGCATCTATCAGGTAAATTAAATAGTGAGGAAAACAAACACAAGGATTTTTCCTGTGATATATTCTAGGGATTACTTATTATCGGCTTTCCTGCTTTCATTTTGAGATCTGCTTTTGTTACCATGGTGATGTGTAACCTGATGGCCAACAGTCAGCGACAAATTAACCATGACATTTAACATGGACATTCCAGAATATGCTTGGCTATCCAGCTTAACACAGGATAATGAAGTCAAGTGTGCATGAGCAACTGAAACTAAATAATTGTCACACTTTCACTTCATATCAGGCATTGTGTCATATTAGTGGTTAGTTCACATTCATTGTCTGACACATTGTGTATTTGCAGGATAATGGTTAGATAACTTCCATTCTCTGGCACAATAGTAGATTTGCACGATAGTGGTTAGTTCACTTCCATTCTCTAACATAATAGTTGATTTGCAGGATGGTTTAGGACTTGCAGGGCTGTTGTTTTCAGTGAAAACAACCCATGGCTTGTCCAAGCACAATAAAACATCCACGAGTTACTGCATAAAATTGCACTCATGTTGACTCAGTCTGAGGACCAGGACATGGCACAGACCTTTACGGGGGCAGGTGCGCAAACAAAAAAGGGCACCCTGCCCAAACATTTTTTCGCAACCACAGTTATTTAATTACATAAAAAGAACAGATGGCCACAGCTTAATGGCTAATTAAATGACACATATTTAATGCAAATTTCACAATGACTGGGTTCAGTCCACCCTGCTACAGACCTGTATCCATCCTGCCCTGCCTTTCTAAGGTATTCGAAATCCAAGTTAACAAACAGATCACCGACCATTTCAAATCCCACCGTACCTTCTCCGCTATGCAATCCGGTTTCCGAGCTGGTCATGGGTGCACCTCAGCCACGCTCAAGGTCCTAAACGTCATCATAACCGCATTCGATAAGAGACAATACTGTGCAGCCGTATTCATTGACCTGGCCAAGGCTTTCGACTGTGTCAATCACCACATTCTTATCAGCAGACTCAACAGCCTTGGTTTCTCAAATGACTGCCTCGCCTGGTTCACCAACTACTTCTCTGATAGAGTTCAGTGTGTCAAATCGGAAGGCCTATTGTCCGGACCTCTGGCAGTCTCTATGGGGCTACCACCGGGTTCAATTCTCGGGCTGACTCTTTTCTCTGTATACATCAATGATGTCGTTCTTGCTGCTGGTGATTCTCTGATCCACCTCTACGCAGACGACACCATTCTGTATACATCTGGCCCTTCTTTGGACACTGTGTTAACTAACCTTCAGACGAGCTTCAATGCCATACAACTCTCTTTCCGTGGCCTCCAACTGCTCTTAAATGCAAGTAAAACTAAGTGCATGCTCTTCAACCGATCGCTGCCCGCACCTGCCTGCCAGTCCAGGATCACTACTCTGGACGGCTCTGACTTAGAATATGTGGACAACTACAAATACCTAGGTGTCTGGTTAGACTGTAAACTCTAAATAAAATCTAGAATCGGCTTCCTATTTCGCAAAAAAAACATCCTTCACTTATGCTGCCAAACATACCCTTGTAAAACTGACTATCCTACGGATCCTCGACTTCGGCGGTGTAATTTACAAAATAGCCTGCAACACTCTTCTCAGCAAATTGGATGAAGTCTATCACAGTGCCATGAGTTTTGTCCCCAAAGCCCCATATACTACCCACCACTGTGACCTGTATGCTCGCGTTGGCTGGCCCTCAATTCATATTCGTCGCCAAACCCACTGGCTCCAGGTCATCTTTAGGTCTTTGCTAGTTAATTAAAGCCCTGCCTTATCTCAGCTCACTGGTCACCACAGCAGCACCCACCCGTAGCACACGTTCCAGCAGTTATATTTCACTGGTCACCCCCAAAGCCAATGCCTCCTTTGGCCGCCATTCCTTCCAATTCTCTGCTGCCAATGACTGGAACGAATTGCAAAAATCACTGAAGCTGGAGACTCGTATCTCCCTCTCTAACTTTAAGCACCAGCTGTCAGAGCAGCTCATAGATCACTGCACCTGTACACAGCCAATCTGTAAATAGCCCCTCCAACCAACTACCCCATCCCATAGTGTTATTTTTTTTCTTTCTCCTTTGCACCCCAGTATCTCTACTTGCACATTCATCTTCTGCACATCATACATGCTAGTGTTTAATTGCTAATTGTAATTATTTCGCCACTATGGCCTATTTATTGCCTTTACCTCCTTTATCTTACCTCATTTGCACACATTTGCACATGTTTTTACCCAAAACAAAAGGCCACTTTAGAGACTGGAAGGGGTATGTGCTCTGCATAGGTAGAGCCCTGTCTGTGCACGTGTCTGCTGACGACTGCATGTTTCACAGACTTAATCAAATTGATTTTAATGGCAAAGTTCCTTTCTGACTAAAACCCACTGCTGAACTATTGCATAGCCTCCTTGTCTAGGTGGCATACATCCTGTTAGAATAGCAAGGAATAAATGGCCATGACAGATGTTTTGACATGTATTAGTTCAGCATCATAAATGTACTAAAACATAGTGATATTACCATGTTCAAACATATACTTTCTAAAACTGATATCAATATGGATAACCATATACAGATGTCGGATCTTATTTGAGCCAGTTTGCTACAGCATGAACATAATTCTGCAGCAGAAGGAAATGTAAATTATTATGTGGATTATAATCAATGAACATTTTGTAGGGGTTGCTACATTTCTTGTTAGGGCAAATCAAGTCAAATTTGAAATGTTGCAAATTCAAAAACAGTTTGCATTTCCTGCCCAGCAGGAACATTTTCGGCAGCAAGAGGGATCAAATTAAGATCCTACCTCTGAACTTTTTTGCTTGAAGTTAATTTGTACAGGAATACAGCCTTTGTAAAGCTAACAATAAGACAAGTACAGTAATATGATAACAAATCTATCATAGCCAGAATAGTATAAGGGCTTACCTCATTGATATTAGGTGTTGATAGGCTGGGGAACCTCCTACTTCGAAAACCCATGAACATGGACAATTTACTTTTTAATTTTTGCCGATAAACAAAATATATATAGCATAATGTTTGTTTTAGACATTAGAAAAATAAAACATCATTCTTAGGGATACAGTTGAAGTCAGTAGTTTACATACACTTAGGTTGGAATCATTAAAACTAGTTTTTGAACCACTACACACATTTCTTGTTAACAAACTATAGTTTTAGCAAGTCGGTTAGGACATCCACTTTGTGCATAACACAAGTAATTTTTCCAACAATTGTTCACAGACAGATTATTTCACTTATAACTTATTTCACTGTATCACAATTCCAGTGGGTCGGAAGTTTACATACATTAAGTTGACTATGCCTTTAAACAGCTTGGAAAATTCCTGAAAATGCTGTCATGGCTTTAGAAGCTTCTGATAGGCTAATTGTCATCATTTTAATCAATTGAAGGCCTACCTTCAAACTCAGTGCCTCTTTGCTTGACATCATGGGATAATCAAGAGAAATCATCCAAGACCTCAGAAAAAACTGTAGACCTCCACAAGTCTGGTTCATCCTTGGAAGCAATTTCCAAACGCCTGAACGTACCACGTTCATCTGTACAAACAATGGTAAGCAAGTATAAACACCATAGGACGTCAGCCGTCATACCACTCAGGAAGGAGATGTGTTCCGTCTCCTAGAGATGAACGTACTCTGATGCGAAAAGTGCAAATCAATCCCAAAACAACAGCTTAGGACCCTGTGAAGATGCTGGAGGAAACAGATACAAAAGTATCTATATCCACAGTAAAACAGGTCCTATATCGACATAACCTGAAAGTCCACCAGGCAAGGAAGAAGCCAATGCTCCAAAACCGGCATTAAAAAGCCAGACAGTTTGCAACTGCACATGGGGACAAAGATCATACTTTTGGGAGAAATGTCCTCTGGTCTGATGAAACAAAAATAGAACTGTTTGGCCATAATGACCATCGTTATGTTTGGATGAAAAAGGGGGAGTCTTGCAGCATCATGTTTTGGGGGTGTTTTGCTGCAGGAGGGACTGGTGCACTTCACAAAATAGATGGCATCATGAGGAGAGAAAATGATGTGGATATATTGAAGCAACATTACATTTACATTTACATTTAAGTCCTTTAGCAGACGCTCTTATCCAGAGCAACTTACAAATTGGTGCATTCACCTTATGACATCCAGTGGAACAGCCACTTTACAATAGTGCATCTAAATCTTTTAAGGGGGGGGGGGTGAGAAGGATTACTTTATCCTATCCTAGGTATTCCTTAAAGAGGTGGGGTTTCAGGTGTCTCCGGAAGGTGGTGATTGACTCCGCTGTCCTGGCGTCGTGAGGGAGTTTGTTCCACCATTGGGGGGCCAGAGCAGCGAACAGTTTTGACTGGGCTGAGCGGGAACTGTACTTCCTCAGTGGTAGGGAGGCGAGCAGGCCAGAGGTGGATGAACGCAGTGCCCTTGTTTGGGTGTAGGGCCTGATCAGAGCCTGGAGGTACTGAGGTGCCGTTCCCCTCACAGCTCCGTAGGCAAGCACCATGGTCTTGTAGCGGATGCGAGCTTCAACTGGAAGCCAGTGGAGAGAGCGGAGGAGCGGGGTGACGTGAGAGAACTTGGGAAGGTTGAACACCAGACGGGCTGCGGCGTTCTGGATGAGTTGTAGGGGTTTAATGGCACAGGCAGGGAGCCCAGCCAACAGCGAGTTGCAGTAATCCAGACGGGAGATGACAAGTGCCTGGATTAGGACCTGCGCCGCTTCCTGTGTGAGGCAGGGTCGTACTCTGCGGATGTTGTAGAGCATGAACCTACAGGAACGGGCCACCGCCTTGATGTTAGTTGAGAACGACAGGGTGTTGTCCAGGATCACGCCAAGGTTCTTAGCGCTCTGGGAGGAGGACACAATGGAGTTGTCAACCGTGATGGCGAGATCATGGAACGGGCAGTCCTTCCCCGGGAGGAAGAGCAGCTCCGTCTTGCCGAGGTTCAGCTTGAGGTGGTGATCCGTCATCCACACTGATATGTCTGCCAGACATGCAGAGATGCGATTCGCCACCTGGTCATCAGAAGGGGGAAAGGAGAAGATTATCTCAAGACATCAGTCAGGAAGTTATTAAAGCTTGGTCGCAAATGGATCTTCCAAATGGACAATGACCCCAAACAGACATCCAAAATTGTGGCAAAATGGCTTAACCAGTTGCATTTAGCGGGCACTATTTTAATTTTTGGATGAAAAACGTTCCTGTTTTAAACAAGATATTTTGTCACGAAAAGATGCATACTATGCATATAATTGAGAGCTTTGGAAAGAAGACACTCTGACGTTTCCAAAACTGCAAAGATATTGTCTGTGAGTGCCACAGAACTGATGTTACAGGCGAAACCCAGATAAAAAAACAACCAGGAAGTGACGCATTTTTTGAAACCGCCTCATGCCAATGACTCCTTATATGGCTGTGAATTAGCTACGAATGAGTTTACGTTTTTCACGTTTTCCCCACGGTGTCTACAGCATTGGGACGTCTTTTTAGGCATTTCCCTTGAAGAATGGCTGTAAGGGACCATATATGGCATGTGGTCACATGGTGTCTCCCGCAGAAAACCTTGCGTAAAATACTGAGGTAGCCATTTTTCCAATCGCTTCTTATGAGAAACCAACTGCCTCGACGGATATATTATCAAATATATTTTTTAAAAACGCCTTGAGGATGGATCCTAAACAATGTTTGCCATGTTTCTGTCGATATTATGTAGTTAATTTTGAAAAAAAATTGGCGTTGTAGTTGTAGCATTTTTCGGGCGATTTCTCAGCCAAGCATGGTGAAGAAATGGGAGCTTTTTCGCCTACAAAAATGATATTTTTGGAAAAAAGGAACATTTGCTATCTAACTGGGAGTCTCCTGAGTGAAAGCATCTGAAGTTCTTCAAAGGTAAATTATTTAATTTGGTTGCTTTTCTTATTTTTGTGAAAATGTTGCCTGCTGCCAGCAGAGCCTATCATAGCATTATGCCATGATAAACTTACACAAATGCTTGTCTAGCGTTGGCTGTAATGCATATTTTGAAAATCTGAGATGACAGTGTTATTAACAAAAGGCTAAGCTTGTGTTTGAATATATTTATTTCATTTCATATGAGGTTTTCATGAATAGGAAAGGTTTCTAGGGGTATTTATGTCCGTTGCGTTATGCTAATGCGTTTGAGGCTATGATTACGCTCCCGGATACGGGTTTGCTCGTCGCAAGAAGTTAAGGACAACAAAGTCAAGGTATTGGAGTGGCGCAACGTGAGCCATCTGTGGCCGCAGAGGACACACTGCCGGTCGGTGTGTGTGGGAGTCGAGTCAACAGGTAGGGCACTCTGCCGTCACCCCAGGTGAGTTTGCACCACATCCTCTTTTGAACAACTTTTTGTGCCTGTTTGTGTCCCTGAGTTTTCCCCACATTCCCAGCATAAGGCGCACATCGATTCAAGCGCAGCTGGGAATTTTATCGACAGAGCATTAGCCATTAGGTTAGGGATCCCCATTTTTCCTATAGTTAAACCCTTCCCGGTACACGCTCTAGATAGTCGACCATTAGGATCCGGGCTAACCAAGGAGTCCACCATCTCCTTGGTGATGGTTATGCAGGGGAATCATGAGGAGAGAATCAGTCTCTTTCTCATTGACTCTCCTGCGTTTCCTGTGGTACTAGGCCTTTCTTGGTTGGCTCTGCATAACCCCACTATTTCCTGGCAACAGAGGTCTCTCCCGGTTGGTCGCGAGAGTGCTCAGGGAGGTGTGTAGGGGTTTCTGTTGATGCTACCATGGTGGAAAGTCCAGACCAGGTCTCCACCGTGCACATCCCCCCCCCCAGAATATGCCGATTTGGCTCTCGCCTTCTGTAAAAAGAAGGCGACTCAATTACCACCTCATCGACAGGGGGATTGTGCGATAAATCTCCTGTCAGACGCTGCACTTCTCAGGAGTCACGTGTATCACCTGTCACAAGCGGAGACGGTGGCTATGGATACATGTGTCTCTGAATCCTTGCGTCAGGGGTACATTTGGCCCTCTACTTCACCCGCCTCCACAAGTTTATTTTTTGTGAAGAAAAAGGATGGAGGATGAAGACAATAGAGGTCTCAATCAAATCCATGCTCCATCAGTTTTCCAATCCTTTGTAGACAAGATTTTCAGGGACCTGCACGGGCAGGGTGTAGTGGTGTATATCGATGACATTCTGATCTACTCCACTACACGCGCCAAGCACTTGTCTTTGGTGAGCACGGTACATGGATGACTGTTGGAGCATGGCCTGTATGTCAAGGCTGAGAAATGCCTGTTCTTTCAGCAGGCCGTCTCCTTCCTAGGGTATCGCATTTCCAAATCAGGGGTGGAGATGGAGAGTGACCGTATTGCAGCAGTGCGTAATTGACTCCCACCACTGTTAAGGAGGTGCAGCGATTTTTAGGGTTTACCAATTACTACCGGATATCAGGGGTTTTGGCCAGTTTGCTGCACCCATTACCTCACTGCTGAAGGGGGGTCCTGTAAGGTTGTGGTGGTCGGCTGAGGCGGACAGGGCTTTTGGCAGTCATAGTGGAGGTGGGCGAGCCCGAGGCTGGGATAGGAGCCGAGAGCACGGGCACGCCACCGAAACTTCGCCCCCTGTGCTTTCTTCTTGAAGAAGCTCAGCCCAGCGAAGTGTAACTATGATGTAGGGGACCGGGAGTTGTTGGCAGTGGTTAAAGCGTTGAAAGCGTGGAGACATTGGCTTGAGGGGGCTAAACACACTTTTCTCATCTGGACTGAACACAGCAACCTGGAGGACATCCGGGCAGCGAGGAGACTGAATCCTCGTCAGGCAAGTTGGGCTTTACCTGTTTTGAGTTTCAGGTTCCCAGAATAAGAAGGCAGATGCACTGTCTCGGCTGTATGACACAGAGAAGCGGCCCATGGATCAAACTCCCATACTCATGGTCTCCTGCCTGGTAGCGCCGATCGTGTGGTATCTGGATGCGGACATCGAGCAGGCGTTGCGAACAGAGCCCGCTCCCCTCCAGTGTCCCGTTGGGCGTATGTACGTTCCTTCTGCTGTCCGTGGCCAGTTGATCTCTTGGACACACATGTCTCCTTCCTCTGGTCATCCGGGGATCGGTCGGACGGTGAGCTGTCTGACTGGGAAGTACTGGTGGCCCACTTTGGCTAAGGATGTGAGGGTTTATGTCTCCTCCTGCTCGGTGTGTGCCCAGTGTAAGGCTCCGAGACACTTGACCAGAGGTAAGTTACATTCCTTACCCGTTCCACAACAACCTTGGTCACATCTGTCAGTGGATTTCCTAACGGATCTTCCTCCCTCACAGGGAAATACCATGATCCTGGTTGTTGTGGATGGTTGTCGTCTCCTCCCTCTGCCTGGTCTCCCTACGGCCCTACAGACTACGGAGGCCCTGCTTACACACGTCTTCCGGCACTACGGGGTGCCTGAGGATATAGTGTCGGATCGGGGTCCCCAGTTCACGTCAAGAGTTTGGAAGGCGTTCATGGAACGTCTGGGGGTCTCGATCAGCCTTACCTCAGGTTTTCACCCAAGAGTAACAGGCAGATAGAGAGAGTCAACCAGGATGTGGGAACGTTTCTGCGGTCCTATTGCCAGGACCGGCCAGGTGAGTGGGCAACGTTTGTGCCCTGGGCCAAGATGGCACAGAACTCGCTTTGCCACTCCTCAAATCAAAATCAAATCAAATGTATTTATATAGCCCTTTGTACATCAGCCGATATCTCAAAGTGCTGTACAGAAACCCAGCCTAAAGCCTCAAACAGCAAGCAATGCAGGTGTAGAAGCACAGTGGCTTAAAGGTTGAGACCGAGTCTGCGTCTCTCACATGGATAGGCAGACCATTCCATAAAAATGGAGCTCTATAGGAGAAAGCCCTGCCTCAAGCTGTTTGCTTAGAAATTCTAGGGACAATTAGGAGGCCTGCGTCTTGTGACCGTAGCGTACGTACATCCTCCACTAACCTCTCACCCTTTCAGTGTGTATTGGGGTACCAGCCGGTTCTGGCACCGTGGCATCAGGGTCAGACCGAGACTCCTGCGGTGGACGACTGGTTTAGCCAGCGCGGACCGTCACCTTAGTGAGACCCTGGTGTTTGCACTGGGGGACCGGGTCTGGCTCTCGACCCGTAAAATGCCCCTCCGCCTGCTCTGCCGGAGGCTGGGTCCGCGGTTTGTGGGGCCATTTAAAGACCTGAGGAGGGTGAATGAGGTATGTTATAGATTACAGCTTCCCTCTGATTATCGTATTAACCCATCGTTCCATGTGTCTCTCCTCAGGCCGGTGGTTTCTGGTCCTCTCCAGGAATCTGAGGTGCGTGAGGTCCCTCCGCCCCCTTTGGACATCGAGGGGGCCCCGAGGTACATCGTTCATTCCATCATGGATTTGAGGCGTCGGGTGGGGGGCCTTCAGTACCTCGTGGAGTGGGAGAGGTATGGACCGGAGGAGAGGTGCTGGGTTCCGATTGCAGATGTTTTGGATGCTGAACTGCTGCGGGAGTTCCACAGTCGCCGGCCGGATCGCCCTCCGGGTCGTCCTCGAAGCCGTTGTCAGCACGCAGCTGGAGCCGCGTGTCAAGGCGGGGTACTGTCATGACTTCCGCCGAAGTCGGCTCCTCTCCTTGTTCGGCGATCGACTTCACCGGATTTCTAGCCATCACCGCTCCATTTTTCATTTTTCCATTTGTCTTGTCTTGTTTCCATACACACCTGGTTTTCATTTCCCCAATCAATCTACTATTTAACCCTCTGTTTCCCATCATGTTTCGTGTGTAATTGTTTCATGTCATGTGGTGTTAGTTTACGCACTTTACTTTTATGTTCCGTTTTTTGAGCGCGTTTGATTTATGTAGTGGTCTCGTTTTTGGAACTTTAATAAAAGTGTGCCTGTTCATTATACTCTGCCCTCCTGCACCTGACTTCGCCTCCAATACACAATTGACATACATTCTGAAATATTGCTCTGATTTATCATCCCAAGGGTCTCAGAGATAACATGAAGTGTAGTTTTGTTAGATAAAATCATTTTTCATATCCTAAAAGGTCCATATAGCGTGCACGGTCAATTTTGTATTTCCACTCGTTCAATTTGCAAGGAAAGGAATCTATGGATATCTAACCCTAAACATTATTTCAACCAGTCAAATTATGTTCGTATTTATTCCTCAAAGATCCAATAACGTAAACCACACTTCACTATATCATTAGGAGTGTATTATATCCTATAGGACACCAAATTTGTCAGAGTGTGACTCCTTCATGGCGCGCCGATGACACTGGCGGTCTTTACTTGATTGACTGTAACTGTCAAATAAGCAACAATCGGGGGCTTTATCCCGTATCTGTCGCACAATTTTGCTGCTAACCGTGTGCGACAGCAAGCCTTTTCCTTTTGGACAAAAATGGCAGAAATATGGAGAGTTATGAAGTTAAGAAAACTGGATGTTTTGCAAATGTTGAACTTACAATATGGCTACTAATACTGGAAAAGCTAAATCAAAGTCCAAGTGTACAGATTTGACGATATTCTTGCAGAAAAATGTAATGTAAATGTAAATGCGTCCTTCACGATTTTCCCAAATGTACCTGGGTGACTTCATACTAAATGTCAAGTAGGATGCTCATACTTCAATTTATCAGTCTGCACATACACATTCGGAATTACAACCAGAGTGATGGCTTTATTTGGGACCTTTCTGATGCATTTCAAAGATGGTGGTATAAAAAGAGGTTGTTTTTTTCTTTGTATTTTCTTCAACCAGATCTATTGTGTTATATTATCCTACATTCAATTCACATTTACACAAACTTCAAAGTGGGGCGGCAGGGTAGCCTAGTGGTTCGAGTGTTGGACTAGGAACCGGAAGGTTGCAAGTTCAAACCCCCCAAGCTGCCAAATCTGTCGTTCTGCCCCCGAACAGGCAGTTAACCCACTGTTCCTAGGTCGTCAATGTAAATAAGAATTTGTTCTTAATTAACTGACTTGCCTAGTTAAATAAAGGTAAAATAAAATATATATATAAAAAAAAATTAAAAAGTGTTTCCTTTGAAATGGTACCAAGAATATGCATATCCTTGCTTCAGGGTCTGAGCTACAGGCAGTTAGAATTGGGTATGTAATTTTAGGCTAAAATTGAAAAAAGGGGGCCATCCCTAAGAAGAAAACATAACAAGCAAGTCCACAAAGCACCGACACATTTCCTCACTGAAACATGTCTCTAAGAAGCACACTTTTATTTTGTCCACCCACTTCACAATGAATGACAAGAGGTCAGTTGTCCCATAACCGACGAAGAGGAGACATACAATAGGCCTACAGCTATCTCATCTGTGTCCGTAATAGGAGAGATGACCCTGGCTGTACTTGCCTAGTAAAATATGAATTATTCCTCAACACCTCACCTGGTGCTCACATATCTCAAGACGTGTTTAATCTAGAGCACAAGATCATGAAATAAGTCAACGGCAGCTTATGGATTTACAGCCTACCTGGATGTGCAAAGGAATTTGTTTATAGTCCCCAAGTTATAACGCATCACATTTTCTCATTTTTGGTTTTTATTTCCGGCTCATTCCATTACATCAACATTGAAGGACTTAATAGATTAAGATCCTAATTAAATTTAAAAGAAATAAACACCATCTCACTGTCAACTGCGTTTATTTTCAGCAAACTTAACATGTGTGAATATTTCAACAACTGAGACATAAATTGAACAAGTTCCACAGACATGTGACTAACAGAAATGGAATAATGTGTCCCTGAACAAAGGGGGAGTCAAATTCCAAAGTTACAGTCAGTATCTGGTGTGGCCACCAGCTGCTTTAAGTACTGCAGTGCATCTCCTTCTCATGGACTGCACCATATTTGCCAGTTCTTGCTGTGAGATGTTACCGCACTCTTCCACCAAGGCAACTGCAAGATCCTGGAATGGCCCTAGCCCTCACCCTCCGATCTAACAGGTCCCAGACGTGCTCAATGGGATTCAGATCTGGGCTCTTCGCTGGCCATTGCAGAGCACTGACATTCCTGTCTTGCAGGAAATCACTCACAGAATGAGCAGTATGGCTGCTGGCATTGTCATGCTGGAGGGTCATGTCAGGATGGCCTGCAGAAAGGGTACCACATGAGGGAGGAGGATGTCTTCCAAAAATCAAATCAAATCAAATGTATTTGTCACATACACATGGTTAGCAGATGTTAATGCGAGTGTAGCGACATGCTTGTGCTTCTAATTCCAACAATGCAGTAATAACCAACGAGTAATCTAACCTAACAATTCCACAACTACTACCTTATACACACAAGTGTAAAGGGATAAAGAATATGTACATAAAGATATATGAATGAGTGATGGTACAGAACGGCATAGGCAAGATGCAGTAGATGGTATAGAGTACAGTATATACATATGAGATGAGTAATGTAGGGCATATAAACATAAAGTGGCATAGTTTAAAGTGGCTAGGAATACATGTATTACATAAAGATGGAAGATGCAGTAGATGATATAGAGTACAGTATATACATATACATATGAGATGAGTAATGTAGGGTATGTAAACATTATATAAAGTGACATTGTTTAAAGAGGCTAGTGATATTTTTTTACATCAATTTCCATTATTAACCTGTTAGGCCGCCCCATCCCGGATCCGGGATTGTGACTACAGCCTCAAGCTCATTACCATAACGCAACATTAGCGATTTCTGAAAATTGCAAAATAAATGAAATAAATATGCCTGTCCTCAAGCTTATCCTTTTCTTAACAATCCTGTCGTCTCAGATTTTCAAAATATGCTTTAGAACCAGAGAAAATCAATAATTTGTGTAAGAGTGGTGATAGCTAGCGTAGCATTTAGCGTTAGCATTTAGCACGCAACATTCACAAAAACCAGCAAAGGGATCAAATAAAATAATTTACCTTTGAAGAACTTCAGATGTTTCAATGAGGAGACTCTCAGTTACATAGCAGATGTCCAGTTTTTCCTGAAAGATGCTTGTGTAGGACACAACGTTCCGTTTTGTTACTATGCATTTGGCTACCGAAACTAACCGAAAATTCAGTCACCTAAACGTCGAACTTTTTCCGAATTAACTCCATAATATCGACTGAAACATGGAAAACGTTGTTTGAATCAATCCTCAAGGTGTTTGGTCATATATCTCTTCATTGAAATGCCAGTCCTAGACACGTGCATTCTTCTCTGATTCGGATGGAAAAATACTGGGACCTGACTTTTGCGCACCAATTTCCACGCAGACACCATGCGGGACACTTGGTAATTGTAGGCTCTTATGGCCAATCTTCCAATGATATGCCTACAAATACGTCACAATGCTGCAGACACCTGGGGGAAACGATAGGAAGTGTCCGTTGATTCCTGTGCCATTCACAGCCATATAAGGAGATCATGGAAAACGTGCCTTCAAAAATCCTGTTGATTTCCTGGTCACTCAAACATCTTGGTTTTGCCTGTAGATATTGTTCTATGGCACTCACAGTGAAAATCTTTGCAGTTCTGGAAACGTCAGAGTGTCTTCTTTCCAAAACTATCAATTCCAAGCATAGTCGAGCATCTTTTCGTGACAAAATATCGCGCTAAAAACGGGCACGTCTTTTTATCCAAAAATGAAATACTGCCCCTAGAGTTCTAACAGGTTTTAAAGTGGCTGGAGTTGAGTCAGTATGTTGGCAGCAGCCACTCAATGTTAGTGGTGGCTGTTTAACAGTCTGATGGCCTTGAGATAGAAGCTGTTTTTCAGTCTCTTGGTCCCTGCTTTGATGCACCTGTACTGACCTCGCCTTCTGGATGATAGCTGGGTGAACAGGCAGTGGCTCGGGTGGTTGTTGTCCTTGATGATCTTTATGGCCTTCCTGTGACATCGGGTGGTGTAGGTGTCCTGGAGGGCAGGTAGTTTACCCCCGGTGACGCGTTGTGCAGACCTCACTACCCTCTGGAGAGCCTTACGGTTGTGGGCGGAGCAGTTGCCGTACCAGGTGGTGATACAGCCCGACAGGATGCTCTCGATTGTGCATCTGTAGAAGTTTGTGAGTGCTTTTGGTGACAAGCCAAATTTCTTCAGCTTCCTGAGGTTGACGAGGCGCTGCTGCGTCTTCTTCACAACGCTGTCTGTGTGGACCAATTCAGTTTGTACGCCGAGGAACTTAAAACTTACTACCCTCTCCACTACTGTCCCGTCAATGTGGATAGGGGGGTGCTCCCTCTGCTGTTTCCTGAAGTCCACAATCATCTCCTTTGTTTTGTTGATGTCTCATCGTTGTTGGTAATCAAGCCTACCACTGTAGTGTCATCCGCAAAGTTGATGATTGAGTTGGAGGCGTGCATGGCCACGCAGTCGTGGGTGAACAGGGAGTACAGGAGAGGGCTCAGAACGCACCCTTGTACCTGTCCCGCAGGTGTGGTGTTCGGCTGTACTGATCTTGTGCAGGTGTTGTTACACGTGGTCTGCCACTGTGAGGACGATCAGCTGTCCATCCTGTCTCCCTGTAGCGCTGTCTTAGGTGTCTCACAGTACGTATATTGCAATTTATTGCCCTGTCCACATCTGCAGTCCTCATGCCTCCTTGCAGCATGCCTAAGGCACGTTCACCCAGATGAGCAGGGACCCTGGGCATCTTTCTTTTGGTGTTTTTCAGAGTCAATAGAAAGGCCTCTTTAGTGTCCTAGGTTTTCATAACCGTGACCTTAATTGCCTACCGTCTGTAAGCTGTTAGTGTCTTAACGACCATTCCACAGGTGAATGTTCATTAATTGTTGGTTCATTGAACAAGCATGGGAAACAGTGTTTAAACCCTTTACAATGAAGATCTTTGAAGTTATTTGGATTTTTACGAATTATCTTTGAAAGACAGGGTTCTGAAAAAGGGACATTTCTTTTTTGCTGAGTTTAGATGGCATCCTATAAGGTTGCACCGTCATAGGATGTCACCTTTCCAACAAGTCAATTCTTTAAATTTCTGCCCTGCTCGTGCTGCCCTGGTCAATTGTAATTGCTGATATTGTGAAGTGAAAAAGTCTAGAAGCAACAACGCCTCAGCCGTGAAGTGGTAGGCCACACACCTTAACAGAACAGGACCGTTGAGTGCTGAAGTGCGTATCGTGTAAACATCGTCTGTCCTCGGTTGCAACACCCACTACAGAGTTCCAAACTTCCTCCGGAAGCAACTTCAGGACAAGAACTGTTCATCGGGAGCTACATGAAATGGGTTTCCATGGATGAGCAGCCGCACACAAGCCTAAGATCATGATGTGTAATGCAAAGCATCGGCTGGAGTGGTGTAAAGCTCGCCGCCATTGGACTCTGGAGCAGTGGAAATGGATTCTCGCACAAATCTAGGTTTGGCAGATGCCAGGAGAACGCTACCTGCCTCAATACATAGTGCCAACTGTCAAGTTTGGTAGAGGAGGAATAATGGTCTGGGGCTTTTTTTCATGGTTCGGTCAAGGCCCCTTATTTCCAGTGAAGGGACATTTTTACACCACAGCATACAATAACATTCTAGATGATTCTGTGCTTCCAATTGTGATATCAGTTTGGGAAGGCCCTTTCCTCTTTCAGTATAACAATGCCGCCGTGCACAAAGCGAGGTCTATACAGAAATTGTTTGTCAAAATCGATGTGGAGAAACTTGACTGCACAGAGCCCTGACCTCAATCCCATCAAACTCCTTTGGAATGTCGAATGCGAGCCAGGCCTAATCGCCCGACATCAGTGCCCAACCTCATTAATGCTGTTGTGGCTGAGTGGAAGCAAGTCCCGACAGCAATGTTCCAACATCTAGTGGAAAGCCTTCCCTGAAGAGTGGAAGCTGTTATAGCCGCAAAGTGGGGGACCAACTCCATATTAATGCCCATGATCTTGGAATGAAATGTTCAACGAGCAGGTGTCCACATACATAAATGACAGCAAACTCATTTTGGTTTATGGATAGTATTTTAGTTAAAGGTATCATACACTGCAAACATGGAGCTTAAAAACACTGGGCTTTGTATTACAGAATTAAGGGGAAAGAATGTGGTCACATCAGTGATGATACATAAGAATTCAAGCAGGGATTCACGGAGGGAGAACATTCCTATGGCTTAGATTTCTTTGTTAACATCACATTTTAATCCCTCACTTGGAGGCAACAACAGCTTCTGAGGAAATTCCGGAAATTAAAAACTCTACATAACTCCCTGGTCGTGGATTGGCTGACTTTGTTTCCAACCATCGAAGGTAAAAATTCTTACAAGGTACATTACATATACAATTACTACTGTAGGGGAGAAAGGTGTAAGTTTAGCCATTTCTTTTACATTCAGCATCACTCAATCAAGGAAATTATAGAATTCTTCCTAACAAAGTTATCCACATATATCAGGATGTTGAGTATCCCTGGAAATTATTTGAATTAATGTGAACATTATAGTTTTGAAAACATAGCTTGTCCAAACAAAGTGCTTTCCATGGTTGAAGTTAAACCGCTTACATATTTCTGTACTGAATGAAATATTCCCATTAAATCTTTAACAAACATGTTTAACATAGGCCAAGCCCTGTTGTTACCTCATATCCCAGCTATAATGCCTTCCATTACTCCTGGGAATTCTTTCAACTTGCAATTGGCTCAACCATTGACTCAACTCACCCCATGGGCATTGGCTCCACTTATCTTTAGGGAAGGATGTTGACTACACATATATACAAAGATGCATTTTCATGCCAGGTTTAAGACCTCTTATTAAAGTGTATAGAGACCCCAACTGATGTACATAACAATCTTAAAACAATCTACTTTGGTTTAGATACAAGCATCATGAAACCTCTGTCAACAACTCAAATGAATTTATTGTGATAATCTGTTTTTTGGACTTAACATGCTTACCACTTTTCCTTGTTGTTTCTTCCTTCACAGACTCCATAAAATAATATCTTCCTAAATATTTGGTTGAATGTTTTATTTTGTGTGTGGTGTCCAAGAAACAAGGGTGTCTCAACTTACCCCACTCTCCCATACTGCAAAAAAAGTAAGGCCCAACATGTTTGGCTCAACTGTAACTTACCTGGTAGAGCAGGTTTAGACTATCCAGACTATCCAGGCTGAGTAACTCAAATATTACTCCCCTCTTTTGTAAAGGCAGCCACCCATTCCTGAGGACAGATTGGAGACTCTACCAGGGGTCCACCTGATCCTGGTTGTCTCCAGGTACCCAGGGGGCCCAGTGGAAAGAGCTGCTTACTGGAGACTGGGGTCTGGAGCCAGGGCCATCTGACAAGTCGGTTTCCTCAGGGTTGACAGTGGCACTTCCTGTCCTATCAAAATAAGGTTCCACCTTGTCCTGGATGGATCCCACAGAGGGGTGAGTATGGAGCCACTCTAGCCACAACTCCTCTACTGTTCCACCACCCTCACCACACCGGTCAGACCTAGGGACGTGGTTTAACATATCCACCAGAGATACCTGGAGTTTCAGGCAGTTGCTCTGGCCTAGTCTCTTCCTGTCCAGCACTCTAATGGGGTAGCCAGCTAACAATTCCTTCCCCTGGGCCCACAGCTCAGATAGCGGAACAGGTGACCAGCTCTCAGGCTTCCGAGCTTGCATTATAGGAGCCCACAGCAGAAGTTATTAATGAGGGAGACAGACGCTCAAACAGCTCCTGTGGTTACCGTAGTGACACAGCAAAAAATTGTCCTGACATTTCCGTGTCTCCTGACTCACAGTGCTTACTCAAAACAGAGAGTTTAGAATGAGAGACACATTCCCAAAAGGTTCTGTGAGGGGAAAAAAAAACATTTCCCGGGAACTGGCAGACCTAGATATGAATAGAGGAATAGACAAAAAGAAATGAAAGCAAAGCAAAACTATAAATAGACGCCTAGAAATGCACCCGTGTACAGAGTGCTGCATTTTTACTTCATTGTTTCTCTCCTTTAAAACTTTGCCTAAGTAGAGTAATATAAATGACAGAGTTCTCTGAGTTTACATTTATTCTGTGATAAAAACAAAAACTGCTGAATAAATCCATAATAGAAAGAGTCATTGTTTAAGGCAACATCTTTGTGATTACGTATTACTTATTTTTAAATGCTAAAAAACGTAACTTATATCACTTTTTTCAATACGTGAACCAGAAGTCAAAGTCAATGGAACATTGGTTGAAAAAAATAATGATGTCAAAGGTCCTCAAGGTAATTCAGATACTGAAGAGGCCATTGTTGATCAATGGCTGTTATCCTCAGCAGTGGCGATTTTAGCATGTTTAAAAATATATATATATATTTCACCTTTATTTAACCAGGCAGACAAGTTGAGAACAAGTTGTCATTTACAACTGCGATCTGGTCAAGATAAAGCAAAGCAGTTTGACACATATAACAACACAGAGTTACACATGGAGTAAACAACCATACAGTCAATAATGCAGTAGAAAAACAAGTCTATATACAATGTGAACAAATGAGGTGAGATAAGGGAGGTATTGCAATAAATAGGCCAATATAATACAATATAGCAATTAAAACGCTGGAATTGTAGATTTGGAGTAGATTAATGTGATTAATGTGCAGTAGATGACTGTGCAATGTAGAAATACTGGGGTGCAAAGGAGCAAGATAAATAAATAAAATAAATACAGCATGGGATGAGGTAGTTGTTTGGGCTATTTATAGATGGGCTATGAACAGGTGTAGTGATCTGTGAGCTGCTTTGACAGCTGGTGCTTAAAGCTAGTGGGGAGAAAAGTGTCTCTAGTTTCAGAGATGTTTGTAGTTCGTTCCAGTCATTGGCAGCAGAGAACTGGAAGGAGAGGTGGCCAAATGAGGAATTTACTTTGGGGGTGACCAGTGAGATATACCTACTGGAGTGCGTGCTACGGGCGGGTGCTGCTATGGTGACCAGCGAGCTGAGATAAGGCGGGACTAGCAGGGTCTTGCAGATGACCTGGAGCCAGTGGGTTTGTTGACGAGTATGAAGCAAGGGTCAGCCAACGAGAGCATACAGGTCACAGTGGTGGGTAGTATATGGGGCTTTGGTGACAAAACGGATGTCACTGTGATAGACTGCATTCAATTTGTTGTAAAATTGTAAATCTTGGTGGGGCAAACTGAAATTATACTTCTTTAGACGCATGCCAGAAAAGCCACTACACAACACAACACTCCATTAATTGCACTATAACGGTGACAAACGGCACCCACAAACTGTTATGGCCTACATAACGCTGTCACAACAGCAGAGCTTTCTTTTCAGCACCACAGTGAATCCTTACCACTGCTACACCTGGTTATCAGCAGAGCCTTGTCTGGCAGCGAAGCAGTCAGCCTCATTTACTGCCTTTTTAAAAAACATAGCTTATATGGCGAACTTGCTTAAACTAATGTGGTTTCTAGAGACAATTGAGATGTACAAACTATGACATAAGGAAACGATGAGCGGATTAGAGGCCATCTGTAATTTCGATTATGACATTAATGAGTGAGCTAAAACGGAGGTAGTCATAACTATTTGAGGGGGCAATATCACTAATAAAGGGTGCATATAAGCATACAATGAAAGCTCTTACAATATTTGATGATGACATTTCTCTAAAACAGGCTATAGGCTATATGTGCGCCACCAAGTCAGAGCAGTAGGCTAAATTAAGAGGGACCAAGTTATTAGGGTGAGGCATTTACTACACAACATTCACTTAGTATTACTTTCTTAGCTACAGTATACATATCTCCCTGGCATATTACATAATTGAGTCTCTGGTTGTCCACCAGAGGTCACAATGTCCTTCTTAGTTGTAGGCTTCTTCTGTTCTGGAGTGTTCTTAGAATGTATACATCAGAGGTGTACCACACTGTGGTGAGAGCGTTCTGTCTTCCCTCATCTTGGTCAATTGTCCCAGACTACTTTACATGCAGAGCTGCAGACTGTGTATGTTTTGGTCTAGTCTTAAACTTCTCAAATCAAATCAAATTTATTGGTCACATACAGTGGGGCAAAAAAGTATTTCGTCAGCCACCAATTGTGCAAGTTCTCCCACTTAAAAAGATGAGAGAGGCCTGTAATTTTCATCATAGGTACACTTCAACTATGACAGACAAAATGAGAAAAAAAATCCAGAAAATCACATGGTATGATTTTTAATGAATTTATTTGCAAATTATGGTGGAAAATAAGTATTTGGTCAATAACAAAAGACAGAGGTCAAACGTTTTCTGTAAGTCTTCACAAGGTTTTCACACACTGTTGCTGGTGTTTTGGCCCATTCCTCCATGCAGATCTCCTGTAGAGCAGTGATGTTTTGGGGCTGTTGCTGGGCAACACGGACTTTCAACTCCCTCCAAAGATTTTCTATGGGGTTGAGATCTGGAGACTGGCTAGGCCACTCCAGGACCTTGAAATGCTTCTTACGAAGCCACTCCTTTTTTTCCCGGGTCGGTGTGTTTGGGATCATTGTCATGCTGAAAGACCCAGCCACTTTTCATCTTCAATGCCCTTGCTGATGGAAGGAGGTTTTCACTCAAAATCTCACGATACATGGCCCCATTCATTCTTTCCTTTACACAGATCAGTCGTCCTGGTCCCTTTGCAGAAAAACAGCCCCAAAGCATGATGTTTCCACCCCCATGCTTCACAGTAGGTATGGTGTTCTTTGGATGCAACTCAGCATTCTTTGTCTTCCAAACACGACAAGTTGAATTTTTACCAAAAAGTTATATTTTGGTTTCATCTGACCATATGACATTCTCCCAATCTTCTTCTGGATCATCCAAATGCTTTCTAGCAAACTTAAGATGGGCCTGGACATGTACTGGCTTAACACACCAGCCAGCTGGGCTGCGCATGCTCTGAGGACGTGGCTTGGGATGCCGTCTGGGTCGGCAGCCTTGCAAGGGTTAACACGTTTAAATGTTTTACTCAGGTTGGCTGCAGTGAAGGAGAGTCCGCATGTTTTGGTAGCGGGCCTTGTCATTGGCACTGTATTGTCCTCAAAGCGAGCAACAAAGTTGTTTAGTTTGTCTGGGAGCAAGACATCGGGGTCCGCGACGGGGCTGGTTTTCTGTTTGTAGTCTGTGATTGACTGTAGACACTTTCGTGTCTGAGCCATTCAATTGCGACTCTACTTTGTCTCTATACTGACGCTTAGCTTGTTTGATTGCCTTGCGGAGGAAATAGCTACACTTTTTGTATTCTGTCATGTTTCCGATCACCTTGGCTTGATTAAAAGCAGTGGTTCGCGCTTTCAGTTTTGCGCTAATGCTGCCGTCAATCCACGGTTTCTGGTTGGGGAAGGTTTTAATAGTCGCCGTGGGTACAACCTCACCTATGCACTTGCTAATAAACTTGCTCACCGAATCAGCGTATATATCAATGTTGTTGTTCGACGCTATCAGGAACATATCCCAGTCCACGTGATTGAAAAAATCTTATTGTGTGGAATCTGATTGGTCGGACCAGCGTTGAACAGACCTGAGCATGGGTGTTTCCTGTTTTAGGTTCTGTCTATAGTCGGGGAGCATCAAAATGGAGTCGTGGTCAGATTTTCCGAAATGAGGGCGAGGAAGGGCTTTGTATGTGTTGCGGAAGTTAGAGTAACAATGATCCAGGATTTTGCAGCCCGGGTCGCGCATTTGATACGCTGATAAAATGTAGGGAGCCTTGTTTTCAGATTAGCCTTGTTAAAATCCCCAGCTACAATAAATGCATCCTCAGGATATGTGGTTTTCATTTTACATAGAGTCTAATGAAGTTATTTCAGGGCCATCAAGGTGTCTGCTTGGGGGGGAATATACGCAACTGTGATTATAATCGAAGAGACTGCTCTTGGTAGACAATGTGGTCGGCATTTGATTGCAAGGAATTCTAGGTCACGTGAAGAAAAGGACTTGAGTTCCTGTATGTTTTTATGATCACACCACGACTTGTTAATCATAAGGCATGCACCCCCGCCCATCTTCTTACCAGATAGATGTTTGTTTCTGTTGGCGCGATGCGTGAAGAAACCAGGTGGCTGTACCGACTCTGATAACGTACCCCGAGTGAGCCGTGTTTCCGTGAAGCAGAGAAATTTGCAATCTCTGCTGTCTCTCTGGAAGGTAACCCTTGCTCAGATTTCGTCTACCTTGTTGTCAAGAGACTGGACATTGGCAAGTAGTATACTTGGGAGCGGTGGCCAATGTGCCCGTCTACGGCGCCTGACCCTTCTGTCGCACCGTTTTTTTTGGTCGACTGCTGGGATCCGATCCATTGTCATGGGTGGTGGACCAAACAGAGGACCCATTTCGGGAAAGTCATATTCCTGGTCATAATGTTGGTAAGTTGACATTGCTCTTGTGTTCAATAGTTCCTCCCGGCTGTATGTAATAAGACTTAAAATTTCCTGGGGTAACATTGTAAGAAATAATACATTAAAAAAACGAAATACTGCATAGTTTCCGAAAAATGCGAAGTGAGGCGGCCATCTCTGTAGGCGCTGGATGTGCCATCTTCTTCACTCGTCGAGAGTGTCAGAGGGTCTTACCATTTCCTGGTCTTGTAGTTTTAATCATTTCAATGTGTGGACCACGTCCGACAATCTCTGGTCCATATTTAAATTGCCAGCAAGTCCTTTCAAGCACTCTGGCCTGAAAGGTGGTTCCATCATGTTGACATGAACTCTGACCTCATTAGGGGCATGGCTTAGTTAGTGCCCAACAGACAAACCATTATCTCATTAGAAGTCTAAAATCACATTTATATCTTTTCACAAATAGTTTCACATTTAATCATATACGTTTTACTACATTTAGATGTAAATCTGATATATACCGTGTGAAAGCTCCTAAAGTCACAATGTTCCCATTATAATGTCGTTCTGATCATTTTAATAACATCACAAAATAAACATGAATTTCCCATATTCCATTTCTCAAGACTGGGGTGAGGTGTCTTAAAACTACCCACATCCACCCTCTCCCCCTCTGCGGGAGAGAGAGAGCGCTGTGGAGGTGATCCACTGTAACCTGATCCTTTGGATTCTCACAGGAGAGTCATGACATCAGTAAAACACACAACAACTATTATTCACAATGTAATCTATAGTCCACCAGTAGTAAAGTGGAGGAATTAGAAAGAAGCAAACAGCTTCTTTCTAATTCATGCGTACATTCATATGTACACTCTATAAACGCAGAGGTAATGATCTGTTCTTGCATCGTAGGCAGCGTACCGCCTACACAAGACACATTGCATAATGAACAGCCATAAGTCATAAGCATCTTTTCTGACCAAGGCCATTATCATCACCAAAGGTAGAGAACACAAAAGGTTGAAAACAATATTTACTAGGACATACTTATTATTTTCCTCTCCGCTGAGAGAGAGAGAGAGAGAGAGAGAGAGAGAGAGAGAGAGAGAGAGAGAGAGAGAGAGAGAGAGAGAGAGAGAGAGAGAGCTGTGAACGATCTGAGAGACAAGGCAAGAAGGGCATTCTATGCCATCAAAAGAAACATACATTTCAACATACCAATGAGGATTTGGCTAAAAATACTTGAATCAGTCATAGAGCCCATTGCCCTCTATGGTTGTGAGGTCTGGGGTCCGCTCACCAACCAAGACTTCACAAAAACACCAAATTGAGACTCTGCATGCAGAATTCTGCAAAAATATCCTCCGTGTACAACGTAGAACACCAAATAATGCATGCAGAGCATAGGCCGATACCCACTAATTATCAAAATCCAGAAAAGAGCCGTTACATTCTATAACCACCTAAAAGGAAGCGATTCCCAAACCCTCCATAACAAAGCCATCACCTACAGAGAGATGAACCAGGAGAAGAGTCCCCTAAGCAAGCTGGTCCTGGGGCTCTGTTCACAAACACAAACACACCCTACAGAGCCCCAGGACATCAGCACAATTAGACCCAACCAAATCATGAGAAAACCAAAAGATAATTACTTGACACATTGGAAAGAATTTACAAAAAAACAGAGCAAACTAGAATGCTATTTGGCCCTACACAGAGAGTACACAGCGGCAGAATATCTGACCACTGTGACTGACCCAAAATTAACAGACAACACAGAAAGCTTTGACTATGTAAAAGGCAGACTCAGTGAGCATAGCCAAAAGAGCAGAAAAGTAAATAAATAAAAACAGTATAAAAACAGTATTGAGAGGTGAAAAGGCTATTTACCAATAGACTATGTACAGCTGCAGGATCAGCTGCTCGGACATGTTTGCTCTCAAGAGAAGACAGGCTATGTGCTCATCTGCCCTGGAGCGCGTGCAAAACCAGTGAACTGGTGGAAACTGGACTTGTAGATGACCTGGAGCACTTCCAGCCGACTAACCTCCTGCCCAATGTATGACCATATTAGAGAGACAGATTTCCCTCAGATTACACAGATCCACAAAGAATTCGAAGACAAATCCAATTTTGATAAACTCCCATATCTACTGGGTGAAATTCCACAATGTGCCTTCACAGCAGCAAGATTTGTGACCTGTTGCCACGAGAAAAGGGCAACCAGTGAAGAACAAACTCCATTGTAAATACAACCCATATTTATGCTAATTTATTTTCCCTTGTATACCTTAACCATTTGTACATTGTTAAAACACTGTATATATATATAATATGACATTTGTAATGTCTTTATTGTTTTGAAACCTCTGTATGTGTAATGTTTACTGTACATTTTATTGTTTATTTCACTTTATATATTCACTTTATATATTATCTACCTCACTTGCTTTGGCAATGTTAACATGTTTCCCATGCCAATAAAGCCCTTCAATTTAAATTAAATTGAATTGAATTGAATTGAATTGAGAGGTGGCAGGGTAGCCTAGTGGTTAGAGCATTGGACTAGTAACCGGAAGGTTACGGAAGCTGACGAGGTACAAAATCTGTCATTCTGCCCCTTAACCCACTGTTCCTAGGCCGTCATTGAAAATAAGAATTTGTTCTTAACTGACTTGTCTGGTAAAATAAAGAGAGAGAGAGAGAGATTGAGTTATGTCAATATATTAACAGATTCATATTTTAGGAGTTAGTCCTGATGCCATGCAGATTATCCATCCCTGGCACAAATAATACAGAGGTTCTTACTGAGGTCATTGAATAAACATAGTCACTCTATCCGGCCTCAATAAAGGTTAAATAAAAATGCAATAAAATAACAATTGCTCTTCTGTCCTAATATTTCCTTTATTTGTTCAGGAGATACAGTATAATATCTGAGTATATCATGAGACACAGATATGTGAATGATGAGGCATACCATCATACAGTATGATCTCCTCAATGTGGGCCACTAAAGCCTCCTAGCTGTCTGTAAGTCATGGTTGCCCTGACCAGTGTCGTATGCCCCCTGGTCTTTCCCCTAATTTGTTAACCAATGCCTTAACACTTACTAATTGCCATGGCAACACAATTTCCAAAGGGAGTGAGAGGAAATGATGCCATGCAGATTTAAATCATTTCAAATGAGAGAATAACGGCCCTGGAATCCCATTGGGTTTGTAATCAGAATGGAGTCATTTGAAGGGGAGATCTGTAGAATAGATCAGATTTACAGATGTATTTGGATGGATATACATTGGACACTTCATCACTAATCCCATCCCAGAATCTCACGAATCTGTACTTTTTGTTCACAGGGAGAATAATTAATGTATGTTTGGGCCACACTACCGTAGTGTTAGCTACTTTTAATTTAAAGAGAATCTAACTGAAGACGGGACAGACATAAGGCGTATACAGTGCCTTGCAAAAGTATTCATCCCCCTTGGCGTTGAATTTTTTTTTAAATATCCGAAACTTTGAACATACCACAGAGCACCATTTAAATCCATTATTAAAAAATGGCAAAAATATTTGTCCAAAACAAACCTGCCAAGAGAGGGCCGCCCACCAAATCTCACAGACCAGGCAAGGAGGGCATTAATCAGAGGGGCAACAAAGAGACCAAAGATAACCCTGAAGGAGCTGCAAAGCTCCGCATCGGAGATTGGAGTATCCGTCCATCGGACAACTTTAAGCCGCACACTCCACAGAGCAAAGGTTTACAGAAGAGTGGCCAGAAAAAAGCCATCGCTTAAAGAAAAAAATGAGCAAACACGTTTGGTGTTCGACAAAACACATGTGGGATACCCCACAAACATACGGAAGAAGATACTCTGGTCAGATGTGACTAAAAAGGAAAACGCAAACCCAACAAATCCAACACCTCTCATCTCCCCGGGAATTTCACCCCCACATTGAGGTATGATGGTGGCAGCATCATGCTGTGGGGATGTTTTTCATCGGCAGTGATTTGGGAAACTGGTCAGAATAGAAGGAATGAAGGATGGCGCTAAATACAGGGACATTCTTGATGGGAAAACTGTTTCAGTCTTCCAGAGATTTGAGACTGGGATGGAGGTTGACCTTCAGCGGGACAATGACACTAATCTGCTAAAGCAACACTCAAATGGTTTAAGGGGAAACATTTAAATGTCTTGGAGTGGCCTTGTCAAAATCCAGACCTCAATCCAATTGAGAATCTGTGGTATCCTTTAAGGTTGCTGTACACCAGCGGATCCCATCCAACTTGAAGGAGCTGGAGCAGTTGTGCCTTGAAGAATGGGCAAAAAATCCCAATGGTTAGATGTGCCAAGCTTATAGAGACATACCCCAAGAGACTTGCAGCTGCAATTACTGCAAAAGGTGGCTCGACAAAGTATTGCTCTACAAAGTATTACAAATTGTATTTGGGGGGGGTGAATAGTTATGCAAAATCAAGGTTTCAGTTTTTTTTGTCTTATTTCTTCTTCAATCTTCAAAGTTGTGTAATCAAACCCCCTAAACCCCCAAGAATGCATTTTCATTCCAGGTTGTAAGGCAACAAAATAGGAACATTTCCAAGGGGGGTGAATACTTTCGCAAGCCACTGTAGGTCTGCTGTATGGGTGATGCCACTGGTGAGGCCAATAAGTGCTGCAGTAGTATCAATGAATCATGCCTGTGTGGTTACAACAGAAAATGTAATAAAAGACAGACTTAATTTGCTCTTCAGTGTTCACGATATTCTCTGTGTAGAGAATTAAAAGATTCATGTTATTTAAATCTGCATGCCTTCATTTCCTCTCAATCCCCGTGGAAATTGTGTTGCCACAGCAATTAGTAAGTGTTCAAGCATTGGTTAACAAATTAGGGGCAAGACCAGAGGACAGTGGTCAGGTCAAGCATGACTTACAGGCAGCTTGGAGGCTTTAGTGGCCTATGCTCACTGAGCAGATAATGCTGTATGATGGTATGCCTCCTCATTCACATATCTCTTACAGTTTACTTTGTGCATGACACAAGTCATTTTTGTAACAATTGTTCACAGACAGATTATTTCACTTAAAATTCACTGTATCACAATTCCAGTGGGTCAGAAGATTACATACACCAAGTTGACTGTGCTTTAAACAGCTTGGAGAATTCCAGAAAATGATGTCATGGTTTTAGAAGCTTCTGATAGGCTAATTGACATCAATTGGAGGTGTACCTGTGGATGTATTTCAAGGCCTACCTTCAAACTCAGTGCCTCTTTGCTTGACATCATGGGAAAATCAAAAGAAATCAGCCAAGAATCCACTGCTCCAAAACCGCCAACTGCACTTAGGGACAAAGATTGTACTTTTTGGAGAAAAGTCCTCTGGTCTGATGAAACAAAAATAGAACTGTTTGGCCATAATGAACATCGCTATGTTTGGATGAAAAAGGGGGAGGCTTGCAAGCCGAAATAAGCTTGGTCGCAAATGGATCTTCCAAATGGACAATGACCCCAAACAGACTTCCAAAGTTGTGGCAAAATGGCTTAAGGACAACGAAATCAAGGTATTGGAGTGGCCATCACAAAGCCCCGACCTCAATCCCATAGAAAATATGTGGGCAGAACTGAAAAAGGGTGTGAGCAAGGAGGTCTAAATACCTGACTCAGTTACACCAGCTCTGTCATGAGGAATGGGCCAAAATTCACCCAACTTATAGTTGAAGCTTGTGGAAGGCTACCTTAAATGTTTGACCCAAGTTAAACAATTGAAAGGCAATGCTACTGTAATGAACTTCATCTGTTGTTTGTAGAGAGTCAGACCGAAATGCAGCGTGTAGGTTACTCATGACTTTTAATGAAGAATAATGCGGTACATGAAATAACTGAAAATACAAAAACAACAAACGAGTGAAACTAAATACAGCCTATCTGGTGACTAACACAGAGACAGGTACAATCACCCACGAAATACAATGCGCACTCAGGCTGCCTAAATACGGTTCCCAATCCGAGACAACGAGAATCAGCTGACTCCAATTAGGAATCGCCTCAGGCAGCCAAGCCTAACTAGACACACCCCTAATAATACACACTCCCAATTAATACAAACCCCAATACGAAATACAACATATAAACCCATGTCACACCCTGGCCTACCCAAACATATAACAAAAACACACGATACAATGACCAAGGCGTGACAGAACCCCCCCCCTAAGGTGCGGACTCCGGGACGCACCTCAAGAGCATAGGGAGGGTCCGGGTGGGCGTCTGTCCATGGTGGCGGTTCTGGCTCGGGACATGGACCCCACTCCATAAATGTCCTAGTTCCTCCCCTTCGCGTCCTAGGATAATCCACCTTCTCCGCCGACCATGGCCTAATAGTCCTCACCCTGATCCCCACATAACTGAGAGGCAGCTCGGGACCGAGGGGCAGCTCGGGACAGAGGGGCAGCTCGGGACAGAGGGGCAGCTCGGGACAGAGGGGCAGCTCGGGACAGATGGGCAGCTCGGGACAGATGGGCAGCTCGGGACAGAGGGGCAGCTCGGGACAGAGGGGCAGCTCGGGACAGAGGGGCAGCTCGGGACAGAGGGGCAACTCAGGACAGAGGGGCAACTCAGGATAGAGGGGCAGCTCAGGACAGCGGGGCAGCTCGGGACAGAGGGGCAGCCCGGGACAGAGGAGCAGCCCGGGACCGAAGCAGCCCAGTACTGAGGGGAAGCCCGGTACTGAGAGGGAGCCCAGTACAGAGAGGAAGCCTAGTACTGAAAGGAAGCTCAGTACTGAGAGGAAGCTCAGGCAGGTAGTAGGCTCCGGTAAATCCTGGCTGGCTGGTGGACCTGGATGATTCAGGTTGTCTGGCCGATCTAGAAGATCTAGGTTGACGGGTAGATCTGGAAGAGACTGGTTGTCGGGCAGATCTGGAAGAGACTGGTTGTCGGGCAGATCTGGAAGAGACTGGTTGTCGGGCAGATCTGGAAGAGACTGGTTGTCGGGCAGATCTGGAAGAGACTGGTTGTCGGGCAGATCTGGAAGAGACTGGTTGTCGGGCAGATCTGGAAGAGACTGGATCTGTCTGGGCAGATCTGGAAGAGACTGGTTGTCTGGCAGATCTGGAAGAGACTGGTTGTCTGGCAGATCTGGAAGAGACTGGTTGTCTGGCAGATCTGGAAGAGACTGGTTGTCTGGCAGATCTGGAAGAGACTGGTTGTCTGGCAGATCTGGAAGAGACTGGTTGTCTGGCAGATCTGGAAGAGACTGGTTGTGTGGCAGATCTGGAAGAGACTGGTTGTCTGGCGGCGCTGGGAGGACTGGCGGCACTGGCGGCGCTGGGCAGACTGGCGGTACTGGCGGCGCTGGGCAGACTGGGAGCACTGGCGGCGCTGGGCAGACTGGGAGCACTGGCGGCGCTGGGCAGACTGGGAGCACTGGCGGCGCTGGGCAGACTGGCGGCGCTGGGCAGACTGGGAGCTCTGGCGGCGCTGGGCAGACTGGCACTTCTGGCGGATCCTGGCAGACTGGCACTTCTGGTGGATCCTGGCAGACTGGTGACGCTGGGCCGACTGGCAGCGCTGGGCAGACAGGAGACTCCGGCAGCGCAGGAGAGGAGAAAAGCTCTGGCTGCGCTAAACAGGCGAGGCGCACTGGACGCGCTGGGCCGACTGGGAGCACTGGCGGCGCTGGACAGACAGGAGACTCCGATAGCACAGGAGGGGAGAAAAGCACTGGCTGTGCTGAACAGGCGAGGCGCACTGGAGGCCTGGTGCGTGGTGCTGGAACTGGTGGTACTGGCGCGAATACACGCACAGGAAGCCTGTTGCGGGGAGCTGCTACCGGAGGACTGGTGTGTAGAGGTGGCTCTGGATAGACCGGACCGTGCAGGCGCACTGGAGCTCTAGAGCACCGAGCCTGCCCAAGCTTACCTGGCTCGATGCCCACTCTAGCCCGGCCAATAGGAAGGGCTGGTATGTGTCGCAGCTGGCTCTGCACCCACACTGGAAACACTGTGCGCTCCATAGCATAACACGGTGCCTGCCCGGTCTCTCTAGCCCAACGGTGAGCACAGGGAGTATGCGCAGGTTTCCTACCTGGCATAACTATTCTCCCTTTTAGCCCCCCCCCCAATATTTTTTTTGGGGTGACTTTCCGGTTTCCAACCGGGTCGCAGTGCTGCCTCCTCATACATGCGCCTCTCCGCTTTAGCTGCCTCTATTTCCTCCTTGGGACTGCGATATTCTCCCGGCTGCTCCCAGGGTCCTTGACCGTCTAATTCCTCCTCCCATGTCCAAATCTCCAAATGATGCATTCTCTCCCATTGCAACTGCTCTTCACGATTAACAGGGAGAGTAGGCTCAGGTCTGTTTCCTGACTCAGCCACTCTCTCTCTGCGCTTTCCCCTGTTACCTTCAGTTTTCGCTCTGTATAGCAATGCTTTCCTTCTCGATTCCATACGTGTATAGCCCTCTTCGCATTGCTGTAGGGAATCCCAGGCGGTCTCCTGCACTCGCTCTGGGTCGGCCGCCCACCTGTCGATTTCTTCCCACGTCGTATAATCCCTGCTTTTTAATGAAGAATAATGCGGTACATGAAATAACTGAAAATACAAAAACAACAAACGAGTGAAACTAAATACAGCCTATCTGGTGACTAACACAGAGACAGGTACAATCACCCACGAAATACAACACGCACTCAGGCTGCCTAAATACGGTTCCCAATCCGAGACAACGAGAATCAGCTGACTCCAATTAGGAATCGCCTCAGGCAGCCAAGCCTAACTAGACACACCCCTAATAATACACACTCCCAATTAATACAAACCCCAATACAAAATACAACATATAAACCCATGTCACACCCTGGCCTACCCAAACATATAACAAAAACACACGATACAATGACCAAGGCGTGACAGCTACCAAATACTAATTTAGTGTATTTAAACTGTGTGATGTCATGAAAAAAATAAAATGTGAAATAAATCACTCTCTCTACTATTATTCTGACATTTCATATTCTTAAAATAAAGTGGTGATTCAAACTGACCTAAAACAGCGAATTATTAGGAATAAATGTCAAGAATTGTAAGAAACTGAGTTTAAATGTATTTGGCTAAGGTGTATGTAAACTTCCGACTTCAACTGTATGTCTCAACATATACTAAGATATTATACTGTATCTCGTGAACAAATACAGGAAATATCAAATCAAATCAAAGTTTATTTGTCACATGCGCCCGAATACAAGGTGTAAACCTTACAGTGAAATGCTTACTTACAGGCTCTAACCAATAGTGCGGAGAAAAAAGGTACGTGTGTGTGTGTATGTGTATGTGTGTGTGTGTGTAGGTAAGAAATAAAACAACAGTAAAAATACATTTGAAAATAAGAGTAACAAGGCTATATACAGACACCGGTTATTCAGGCTTATTGAGGTAGTATGTACATGTGGGTATGGTTATAGTGACTATGCATATATGATGAACAGAGCGTAGCAGTAGCGAAAAAGAGGGGTTGGCAGGTGGTGGGACACAATGCAGATAGCCCGGTTGGTCGGGCCAATAAAAGGTAGTATGTACATGAATGTTGAAGTGACTATGCATATAAGATAAACAGAGAGTAGCAGCAGTGTAAAAGAGGGGTTGGAAGGTGCACACAATGCAAATAGTCCGGGTAACCATTTGGTTACCTGTTCAGGAGTCTTATGGCTTGGGGGTAAAAACTGTTTAGAAGCCTTTTTGTCCTAGACTTGGCACTCAGGTACCGCTTGCTATGCGGTAGTAGAGAGAATAGTCTATGACTGAGGTAGCAATTGCCGTACCAGGAAGTGATGCAACCGGTCAGGATGCACTCGATGTCGATGTTGCAGCTTTAGAACCTTTTGAGGATCTCAGGACCCATGCCAAATCTTTTTACTTTCCCGAGGGGGAATAGGCTTTGTCGTGTCCTCTTCACAACTGTCTTGGTGTGTTTGGACCATTCAAGTTTGTTGTTGATGTGGACACCAAGGAATTTGAAGCTCTCAACCTGCTCCACTACAGCCCCGTCGATGAGAATGGGGATGTGCTCGGTGCTCCTTTTCCTGTAGTCCACAATCATCTCCTTATTCTTGGTTACGTTGAGGGATAGGTTATTCTGCCACCACACGGCCAGGTCTCTGACATCCTCCCTGTAGGCAGTCTCGTCGATGTCGGTGATCAGGCCTACCAATGTTGTGTCATCATCAAACTTAATGATGGGGTTGGAGTCGTGCCTGGCCATGCAGTCGTGGGTGAACAGGGAGTACAGGAGGGGACTGAGCACACACACCTGGGGAGCTCCAGTGTAGAAGATCAGCGTGGCAGATGTGTTGCTACCTACCCTCACCACTTGGGGGCAGCCCGTCAGGAAGTCCAGGATCCAGTTGCAGATGGAGGTGTTTAGTCCCAGGTTCCTTAGCTTAGTGATGAGCTTTGAGGGTACTATGGTGTTGAACACTGAGCTGTAGTCAATGAATAGCATTCTCACATAGGTGTTCCTTTTGTTCAGGTGGGAAAGGGCAGTGTGGAGTGCAATAGAGATTGCGTCATCTGTTTGGGCGGTATGCAAATTGGAGCGGGTCTAGGGTTTCTGGGATTATGGTGTTGATGTGAGACATTACCAGCCTTTCAAAGCTCTTCATGGCTACGGACGTGTGCCACGGGTCTGTCGTCATTTAGGCAGGTTGCCTTTGTGTTCTTGGGCACAGGGACTATGCTGGTCTGCTTGAAGCATGTTGCTATTACAGACTCAATCAGGGAAATGTTGAAAATGTAAGTGAAGACACCTGCCAGTTGGTCGGCACATGCCCGTAAAACACGTCCTGGTAATCGATCTGGCCCCGCAGCCTTGTGAATGTTGACCTGTTTAAAGGTCTTATTCACGTCAGCTACGGAGAGCGTGATCACACAGTTGTTGAGAGAGCTGATGCTCTCACGCATGGTTCAGTGTTGCTTGCAAGCCCTGCCACATCTGACGAGCGTCGGAGCCGGTGTAGTATGATTCAATCTTAGCCCTGTAATGACGTTTTGCCTGATTGATGGTTCGTCTCAGGGCATAGCGGGATTTCTTGTAAGCTTCCGGGTTAGAGTCCCACACCTTGAAAGCGGAAACTCTACCCTCTCGCTCAGTACGAATGTTGCCTGTAATCCATGGCTTCTGTTTGGGTTATGTACGTACAGTCACTGTGGGGACCACGTCCTCAATGCACTTATTGATAAAGTCAGTGACTGATGTGGTGTATTCCTCAATGTCATCGGAAGAATCCCGGAACATGTTCCAGTCTGTGATATCAAAACAGTCCTGTAGTTTAGCATCTGCTTCATCTGACCATTTTTTTATAGACCCAGTCACTGGTGCTTTCTGCTTTAATGTTTGACTTGTAAGCAGGAATCAGGAGGATAGAGTTGTGGTCATATTTACCAAATTGAGGGCGAGGGAGAGCTCTGTACGCATCTCTGTGTGTGGAGTACAGGTGATATAGAATTTATTTCCCTCTGGTTGCACATTTAACATGTTGATAGAGATTTGGTAGAACTGATTTAAGTTTCTCTGCATTAAAGTCTCCGGCCACTAGGAGTGCCGCCTCTGGGTGAGTGGTTTCCTGTTTGCTTATTTCCTTATACAGCTGGCTGAGTGCGATCTTAGTGCCGGCATCTGTCTGTGGTGGTAAATTAACAGCCACGAATAGTATAGCTGAGAACTCTCTAGGCAAGTAGTGTGGCCTGCAATTTATCATAATATACTCTACTTCAGGCGAGCAAAATCTAGAGACCTCCTTAGATTTCGTGCACCAGCTGTTGTTTACAAATATGCACAGACCCCCCCCTGGTCTTACCGGAGTGTGCTGTTCTATGCTGCCAATGCAGCGTGTATCCCGCTAGCTGAATATCCATGTCGTCATTCAGCCACGATTCCGTGAAACATAGGATATTACAGTTTTTGATGTCCCGTTGGTAGGATATTCGTGATCGTACCTCATCTAGTTTATTGTCCAATGATTGCACGTTGGCGAGTAATATTGACGATAACAACAGCTTTCCTAGTTGCCTTCTGCGGGTCCGGATGAGGCATCCGGCTCTTCTTCCTCTGCGTCGCTTCCTTTTGCGTAATAATTGGGATGACTGCCCTGTGGGGTGTTTGGAGAATATTGAGATTCCTGATTGCTGCTGTTGTTGTTGTTGAAATAATCTTTGTCTAATCCGAGGTGATCACTGTCCTGATATCTAGAAGCTCTTTTCTGCCGTAAGATACAGTTGCAGAAACATTATGTACAAAATAATTTACAAATATTGCAAAAAAAACACATAATTGCACAATTTGTTAGGAGATCGTAAAACTGATTTTTTTTTTCACATGTTAGGACCGAAGAGCGATTGTTATTTAATTATGCTTTTATTGAACCTTTATTTAGGCAGGGTGAAGTGACTATTTCTACGCAATGAACTCACAGTATGAACCGCTGGATTATTTGAAGAAGGGATGGATAATCTGAAGGACTAACCCCCAAAATATGAATTTGTTAATTCTCTACACTGAGCAGCATATCAAGTCTGTCTTTGGTGACATTTTCTGTTGTCTCATAGATCTGTACTATTCATTCACATGGAGAAGCATTTAATTAACATATATTTCAGATAGCAACAGACACAATACCATAGTGTTAGCTACTTTTCATTTAAAGAGATGGTCACTCAGGCCTGGGCAATCAGGCCCCCGATGACTGGAGTTGCCCGGGCCTGCAAGTCTTACTGAAGATGGGATACGTATACGTCTGCAGTATGGGTGAAGCCAATAAGTGCTGCATTAGTGACAAGTAATCATGATGCTTAATCATTTAAAAACACATTGCAATTGATTTGTCCTACGTGACCTAAAGGTCACCATTAACTTTTAAGGACAAAACATTAATGGAATGCTAGTAGAATATGTTGGATACAACATAACATGTAATATATGCCATTTAGCAGACGCTTTTATCCAAAGCGACTTACAGTCATGTGTGCATACATTCTACGTATACTACATGTCACCAAAGACAGACTGATATGCTGCTGTGTTCATGATATTCTCTATGTAGAGAGAGCATACATTTGGAATTTCTGACATGTGCTTTGTTGTTTTGTTCAACCCAGCAATGAATGTCTGCCGTTAATTAAGACGAGAAACCACAGTTCCCATCCATTTGTTTAGCTTGACTCTTCTTGGAGTACATAGTCATTAACAACCTAAATTCATCAAAAGACCTAGTGTTATTTTAAAGAATTTGGGAATACTTTGTCTCAATATATTTCTTTAGTAGACATGATAAGTAGGGTCAGCAAAGGACTTCTGAAAATCAAGACTAGGGGAGGAAAAAACAACAATGTGTAGTGATGCAGAAAATTAAATAATTGACAGGAAATAATTGGTTGTTTTGCTCAGTTTGTCTCTGTATGCATAATGTTCTCTCTCTTTCTCTCTCTTTCTCTCTCTCTCTCTCTCTCTCTCTCTCTCTCTCTCTCTCTCTCTCTCTCTCTCTCTCTCTCCCAACAGGTTACATCAATAAGGGAACATATTTTTCACCTGGATTCACCTGGTCAGTCTGTCATGGAAAGAGCTGGTGTTCCTATTGTTTTGTACATTGTTTTGTGTGTTATGTACGTATGTTTTGTGTGTTCTTTCCTGCTGGAGTGATTACATACTCTAATACAGCCTCTCTTCCAGCATTTGGGAAAATGTATGTTTCTATTTTTTGTTTGGTCAAGGTGTGATGTGGGTGGGCATTCTATGTTTGTATGTCTAGGTTTTGTACTTCTATGTTTTGGCCGGGTAGACAGCTGTCTTTCGTTGTCTCTGATTGAGAACCATACTTAGGTAGCCTGTTTACCCACTGTTAGTTGTGGGTGGTTGTTTTCTGTTTATTGTTGGTTGCACCTTGCAGAACTGTTTCGGCAATAATTTTTTAAGCTAATAAAGATGAACACGCACCCCACTGCATTTTGGCCCAATGACTCCTCTTCTTCTTACGATGAATGCCGTGACATGTTGAGACATCCCACAGTTTGGGAACCACTGCTCTAATACACAGCTGTCCTCACAATCAGTCAACTGGGATTTCTTAACAAAAAACAATACGGACATTAGATTAAAATAGATTTCTAGGCCTTTGAATCAGACCAGTCACTGTTTGTAATGTGAGGTGTTATACAGCCATTCTCAGATCCTTAGTAAACAATCTAGGAATCTATACATCCAATAGAACTAAGGACTTCCTGTGATCTGAATGGGTTCAGGGTGGCACAAGTTTCCCTATTATTCATGGGGTCATTTGACAAGTCAATGCCTTGGGTGGTTGCCATGGAGACATGCATATTTTCAGGACATGATCGACTTGGAACAAACTTAAATTTGCTTGGAGGATATAAAATTACAATTAGCTAGTAAAGGCTGTGTTTAACTATCTTTCTGGAGTCCTGCAGTGCCCACTCAGGTTCATTGTGATGCAAAACATTCTTGATTAATATAGTCTGAATGGATACGGAGTCCAGTCCTCTAACCTGACTGTAGATGCATTACCCTGCAAACCAAAGTTGGAGACAGGATGGGTTTATTGTTATGGGTTTGTGTCTTCAATAGTTTTGCTACTGTCTCCACACAGATGTCCTATGCAATATGCCATCTTAATTGGTACTGAGCTGCCTCAGTTCTTTTAAAATAAATGAGGAGGCATGCAGGATAGCTGTACCTCATCGATTTAGATGGAACAGAGGGGATTCTATTAGTCCTGTGGAGGACATGTGTTTTTTTCTCAGCTGCGCCCTAAATTGGATCAATCAACCCTCCATTCCAAATGGCAAAACCTCTGATTACACCAATTAGTGGGACTTTAAATGAATTACCCCTTGCACAGCCTCCCGTCCGTCCGTCTGTCCGTCCGTCTCTTTATGCCCTTTTCCTTTGTAGCTATGTTCACTACTTCTTCTCAGATACACAATCATGCCTACGACTACAGTGGAAAAGAGGTCATGTCTCTTTCTATTTAAATCCAATTTTATTTATTTGTCACATGAGCCGACCTTACAGACCTTACAGTGAAATGCTTACTTACAATACACTAACCAACAATGGAGTTAATCTTTTTTTAATAAACTTAACAAAATAACAATAAGAAATAAAGTAACAAATAATTTAAGAGCAGCAGTAAAATAAAAATAGCAAGGCTATATACAGGGGGTACCGGTACAGAGTCAATGTGCAGGGGCACCGGTTAGTTTAGGTAATTGAGGTAATATGTACATGTAGGTAGAGTTATTAAAGTGATTATGTACAGATAATAACAGAGAGTAGCAGCAGTGGTAAAGAGGGGGGGGTGCAAATAGTTTGGTAGCCATTTGATTAGATGTCCAGGAGTGTTATGGCTTGGGGGTAGAAGCTGTTTAGAAGCCTCTTGGACCTAGACTTGGTGCTCCGGTGCCGCTTGCCATGCTTTAGCAGAGAGAACAGTCTATGACTAAGGTGGCTGGAGTCTTTGACAATTTTCAGGGCCTTCCTCTGACACTGCCTGGTATAGAGGTATTGGATGGCAGGAAGCTTGGCCCCAGTGATGTACTGGGCCATACGCATTACCCTCTGTAGTGCATTGCAGTCGCAGGGTCCTTATCTTAGTGATGAGTTTTGAGGACACTATGGTGTTGAACACTGAGCTGTAGTCAATGAATAGCATTCTCACATTGGTGTTCCTTTTGTCCAGGTGGGAAAGGGCAGTGTGGAGTGCAATAGAGATTGCATCATCTGTGGATCTGTTATGGTGGTATGAAAATTTAAGTGTGTCTAGGGTTTCTGGGATAATGGTGTTGATGTGAGCCATGACCATCCTTTCATTTAGGCAGGTTACCTTAGTATTCTTGGGTACAGGGACTATGGTGGTCTGCTTGAAACATATTGGTAATAAAGACTCAGACAGGGACAGGCTGAAAATGTTTTTTATTTGTATTTTTATTTCACCTTTATTTAACCAGGTAGGCTAGTTCAGAACAAGTTCTCATTTGCAACTGCGACCTGGCCAAGATAAAGCATAGCAGTGTGAACAGACAACACAGAGTTACACATGTAGTAAACAATTAACAAGTCAATAACACAATAGGAAGAAAAAAAGGGGAGTCTATATACATTGTGTGCAAAAGGCATGAGGTAGGCGAATAATTACAATTTTGCAGATTAACATTGGAGTGATAAATGATCAGATGGTCATGTACAGGTAGAGATATTGGTGTGCAAAAGAGCAGAAAAGTAAATAAATAAAAACAGTATGGGGATGAGGTAGGTAAAAATGGGTGGGCTATTTGCCGATAGACTATGTACAGCTGCAGCGATCGGTTAGCTGCTCAGATAGCAGATGTTTGAAGTTGGTGAGGGAGATAAAAGTCTCCAACTTCAGCGATTTTTGCAATTCGTTCCAGTCACAGACAGCAGAGAACTGGAACGAAAGGCGGCCAAATGAGGTGTTGGCTTTAGGGATGATCATTGAGATACACCCGCTGGAGCGCGTGCTACGGATGGGTGTTGCCATCGTGACCAGTGAACTGAGATAAGGCGGAGCTTTACCTAGCATGGACTTGTAGATGACCTGGAGCCAGTAGGTCTGGCGACGAATATGTAGCGAGGGCCAGCCGACTAGAGCGTACAAGTCGCAGTGGTGGGTGGTATAAGGTGCTTTAGTGACAAAACGGATGGCACTGTGATAAATTGCATCCAGTTTGCTGAGTAGAGTGTTGGAAGCAATTTTGTAGATGACATCGCCGAAGTCGAGGATCTGTAGGATAGTCAGTTTTACTGGGGTAAGTTTGGCGGCGTGAGTGAAGGAGGCTTTGTTGCAGAATAGAAAGCCGACTCTTGATTTGATTTTCGATTGGAGATGTTTGATATGAGTCTGGAAGGAGAGATTATATTCTAGCCAGACACCTAGGTACTTATAGATGTCCACATATTCAAGGTTGGAACCATCCAGGGTGGTGATGCTGGTCAGGCGTGCGGGTGCAGGCAGCGAACGGTTGAAAAGCATGCATTTGGTTTTACTCGCGTTTAAGAGCAGTTGGAGGCCACGGAAGGAGTGTTGTATGGCATTGAAGCTCGTTTGGAGGTTAGATAGCACAGTGTCCAAGGACGGGCCGGAAGTATATAGAATGGTGTCATCTGCGTAGAGGTGGATCAGGGAATCGTCCGCAGCAAGAGCAACATCATTGATATATACAGAAAAAAGAGTCGGCCCGAGGATTGAACCCTGTGTCACCCCCATAGAGACTTCCAGAGGACCGGACAGCATGCCCTCCGATTTGACACACTGAACTCTGTCTGCAAAGTAATTGGTGAACCAGGCAAGGCTGTCATCCGAAAAACCGAGGCTACTGAGTCTGCCGATAAGAATATTGTGATTGACCGAGTCAAAAGCCTTGGCAAGGTCGATGAAGACGGCTGCACAGTACTGTCTTTTATCGATGGCGGTTATGATATCGTTTAGTACCTTGAGCGTGGCTGAGGTGCACCCGTGACCGGCTCGGAAACCAGATTGCACAGCGGAGAAGGTACGGTGGGATTCGAGATGGTCAGTGACCTGTTTGTTGACTTGGCTTTCGAAGACCTTAGATAGGCAGGGCAGGATGGATATAGGTCTGTAACAGTTTGGGTCCAGGGTGTCTCCCCCTTTGAAGAGCTTTCCAGTCCTTGGGGATCTCAGACGATATGAAAGAAAGGCTGAACAGGCTGGTAATAGGGGTTGCGACAATGGCGGCGGATAGTTTCAGAGATAGAGGGTCCAGATTGTCAAGCCCAACTGATTTGTACGGGTCCAGGTTTTGCAGCTCTTTCAGAACATCTGCTATCTGGATTTGGGTAAAGGAGAACCTGGAGAGGCTTGGGCGAGTAGCTGCGGGGGGGGGGGCGGAGCTGTAGGCCGAGGTTGGAGTAGCCAGGCGGAAGGCATGGCCAGCCGTTGAGAAATGCTTGTTGAAGTTTTCGATAATCATTCATTTATCGGTGGTGACCGTGTTACCTAGCCTCAGTGCAGTGGGCAGCTGGGAGGAGGTGCTCTTGTTCTCCATGGACTTCACAGTGTCCCAGAACTTTTTGGAGTTGGAGCTACAGGATGCAAACTTCTTCCTGAAGAAGCTGGCCTTAGCTTTCCTGACTGACTGCGTGTATTGGTTCCTGACTTTCCTGAACAGTTGCATATCGCGGGGACTGTTCGATGCTATTGCAGTCCGCCTCAGGATGTTTTTGTGCTGGTCGAGGGCAGTCAGGTCTGGAGTGAACCAAGGGCTATATCTGTTCTTCGTTCTGCATTTTTTGAACAGAGCATGCTTATCTAAAATGGTGAGGAAGTTACTTTTAAAGAATGACCAGGCATCCTCAATTGACGGGATGAGGTCAATGTCCTTCCAGGATACCCGGGCCAGGTCGATTAGAAAGGCCTGCTCACAGAAGTGTTTTAGGGAGCGTTTGACAGTGATGAGGGGTGGTCGTTTGACTGCGGCTCCGTAGCGGATTCAGGCAATGAGGCAGTGATCGCTGAGATCCTGGTTGAAGACAGCGGAGGTGTATTTGGAGGGCCAGTTGGTCAGGATGACGTTTATGAGGGTGCCCTTATTTACAGATTTAGGGTTGTACCTGGTGGGTTCCTTGATGATTTGTGTGAGATTGAGGGCATCTAGCTTAGATTGTAGGACTGCCGGGGTGTTAAGCATATGCCAGTTTAGGTCACCTAACAGAACAAACTCTGAAGCTAGATGGGGGGCAATCAATTCACAAATGGTGTCCAGGGCACAGCTGGGTGCTGAGGGGGATCGGTAGCAGGCGGCAACAGTGAGAGACTTATTTCAGTGAAGACACCTGCCAGTTGGTCTGCGCATGCTCGGAGTAAGCATCCTGGTAATCCGTCTGACCCTGTTGACCTGTTTAAAGGTCTTACTCACATCGGTTGCTGAGAGCGTGATCACACAGTCGTCCGGAATAGCTGGTGCTCTCATGCATGTTTCAGTGTTACTTGCCTTGAAGCGAGCATAGAAGTAATTTAGCTTGTCTGGTTGGCTCATGTCACTGGACAGCTCTCGGCTGTGCTGCCCTTTGTAGTCTGTAATGGTTTGCAAACCCTGCCACATCCGACGAGCGTCGGAGCCGGTGTAGTACGATTTGATCTTAGTCCTGTATTGATGCTTTGCCTGTTTGATGGTTCGTCGAAGGAGATAGCGGCATATCTTATAACTGTCAGAATTGTAATTTATGTGTTGTTTATCAAATCAAATCTTATTGGTCACATACACATATTTAGCATATGTTATTGCAGCTGTAGTGAAATGCTTGTAAACTGTAGAATGCTTGTAAAATGCTTGTTATCTGTTGGTTGTTTATGTAATAAGCACCCTAGACTTTGATAGACACACAAATTGTTGATTCAAGCCTCATTTTCTTCAATCAAGCCTTGTAATTACATTCAACTCAATTGAATTCATTTTTGTATGTTTCTATTCTATTCTATATGTAAATTAAATAAATTATTCTTCCTGACAGTACTCATATGCTGTTACAGAAGATAACAGATTTCAGTTGAATGTCAACACTGAATTAAGTTGAAAACGTACCCAACATTTGGAATATTTTCATACGACAGTCTGAACTTGCCTTGGCCACAAATTACAAATGGCGATGATATTGCAATAACTTTAAAAACAGCTCCCTCAGGCAAGCAAGCAACCTCGCTTGTATCCTTGCCTACTGTGCCAGCACCATCTTAACAGTGTTGTGTTGCTAATCACTCAGTCACAGTGGCATGGGTCACCCTGCATGTGTTCACATTTGAGTGGGAGTGATGGAGATGAGACTGTGATCCTCCTGCTGTTTTAATATCTCATATGGTCATACACTTAAGAGAAACAAACGATCTGCCACGACCAAGTCATCAAGGACCAATACCCCTTTTATGTGTGGCTATGAATACATACTATTAAGAGAAGTAAAGAGATGAGACTGACACTCTTTCATGGAGTCAAACACTTAGTACAGTATAACAAGACATCTGCTGCAACATTCAATCAACAATCTTCCTACAGTACCAATATCCCTTTTATTTGTTCATAACAGCATTTCCTCTGATGGCTGGTTTTACAATAGTGTTTTATTTGAACACTGTTTCAGCGTTTGAAATCAGAATTATATTTTGATGGTCGTTAATGGCTAGCTGTCACACAGTGTGCTATGAAAATCAAGTATATTCTGGGAGACTGTTAATTATGCTGTCATCTCAGGACAGGAGTCCCCTATGAAAGCTTGATGTTTTTAGCAGTCTGGTGGAGTGTTTGATGGCAGGTTGCGAGCATTGCCACCGAAATCCTTTGAGTCCATACAATCTTGGGAAAAAAGGGTTCCAAAAGGGTTCTTCAGCTGTCCCCTTAGAGAAACCCTTTTTGGTTACAAGTAGAACCCTTTTTGCTTTTTGCTTCTACATGAAACTCAAAAGGGTTCTACCTGGAACCAAAAAGGGTTTTTCAAATGGTTATTCTACGGGGACAGCCAAAGAGCACTTTTAGGTTCAAGATAGCACTTTTTTTTTAAGAGTGTACGGATACGGTCCACATAACTTGGGCATGTGTCTGTCTTTGTCCTCACATGCACATTTTGTGTGCTCAGTGTTCTTATTTTGGATAATTTCTTAGTTGAATGAAAATAGTATAATTTACAAAACGTTGTGCTAACATGAAGCTCGAGAAATGTTTTAGCTGCAATCTTGATAAAATTGTCAAAGACTCCAGCCACCCTAGTCATAGACAGTTCTCTCTGCTACAGCATGGCACGCGGTACCAGAGCACTAATTGGCAGCACCTGTGTCCTTAATAAGGCTGCGGACCTGGACCTGGTTGGTGTTGCTCCCTGGGGGATGGAATGTGGAAGTGGTAGCTTTAGTGTGCTGTCAAAAGTACCTAAATTATTCCATAACACTCTCGAGGATGAATCTCAACCAATGTAATATTTGAGAAGGAGGGAAGAGATTGGAGAGGAGTGTTTCAAGTAGTGTACATGTGGATGAATTGACCTTCAAACAGATACTATGGTTGATTTTCTTTGATAATCAGGCCTTTTTATAGATCTTTTTTTAACCTTTATTTAACCTTTATTTAACAAGGCAAGTCAGTTAAGAACAGATTCTTATTTACAATGAAAGCCTAGGAACAGTGGGTTAACAAGTGCCTTGTTCATGGGCAGTTTTTTGTCAGGTCGGGAATTTGATCTAGCAATCTTTAGGTTACTGGCCCAGCACTCTAACCACTAGGCTACCTGATGCCCCAGTCTTGACCCAGTATTTACCCTTCACCATATTCAGCTGAGATGGCCCTCGAAAAACGCATGGGTCCTAATTAGTGATGCACCGATATGACATTTTTGGCCGATACCGATATCCAATATTTTCCTTGCCAAAAACCCCCAATACCGATACCAATAACCTATACATTTTAGCAGACATTTAAGCATTCTAGTACAGTTAAGTAGTTAACACACAAACATGGACACAGCGGTCTAAGGCACTGCATCTCAGTGCAAGAGGTGTCACTAAAGTCACTGGTTCGAATCCAGGCTGTATCACATCCGGCAATGATTGGGAGTCCCATGGGGGGGCGCACAATTGGCCCAGCATCTTCTGGGTTTGGCTGGGGTAGGCCGTCATTGTAAATAAGAATTTGTTCTTAACTGACTTGCCTAGTTAAATAAAGGTTACACACTGAACAAAAATGTATTTTGATGGCATTTATGTATGTCCCCATTACCAGTAAAACATAATCAAAACCTATTTCTTTCACTTACTGCTGTGCTGTTTCATTGGTCATTTGTTCAGTTGTTTCATTCTCAACCAGGATTTCTATGGAATGCCGTTTGGGTCTTTGTGTGTCAAAAAAGATAATGCTCCAGTGTTATTTGACATTATTAACACTATTTGACGTTAGATATTGTTAGATATTACTGCATGGTCGGAAGTAGAAGCACAAGTATTTCGCTACACTCGCATTAACATCTGCTAACCATGTTAATGTGACAAATAAAATGTGATTTGATTTGAAATAACACTATTTGACGTGTCAAATAAGCTTCTTGACCAATCAGGGCCTGAATATGACTGCGCGTCACATAATAATTTAACGCGTTTGTACATTTTTTACTGAGTTCTTACACATTGATTACACTGTCACTCGTATTTCATATGTCCCAACGATTCATCGATAGACATACTATGATGCTGGTAAAGTTGTCTCACGCAACTACAGGGCTGGTCATAAAAAAAGCTAGCTAGCTGATGGATGCAAACAATGTTCTTCTACAAAAACACAGAAAAACGACAATTTGTTTCAGCTAGCTAACTATATAGCTAGGTGTCATCATCTAAAATGACACTAATTCATAAGACAGTTCTCATTTTATTAATGGTGATCGGACACATTTATGTGAAGCTAGCCACAATAAGGATTAGCCACTAAAGGGGACTTTGCGGTTAGCTTTCAAAATAAAAGTGTCATTTACAGAGATGCAAATTAATACAAATAGTAGAATTATGCCATAATTGAATAGATCATGCTAAAGGAGGTTGGAATGTTGTTATATAAAATCAACAAAAGACAATAATTTGTTAATTTGACAAAAATCTGTTGAAATCAAATAATGCTATATTACCAACGCGGTATTGTAAACGCATCGTTCGTGGCCGGTGTTTGCTTGTTTGCCGATTTTCTTTTTTGTACAGCTTTGACAGTGCTACTGATAGTAGTGGTGGTTCTTGGCAAGCACGTGCCAATTCAGAACACACAACATTCTATAATAGAACTGTGTTATTTGAAAATAACTTATTTAAAGCTTATTTAACGTGTCAAATAGTGTCATTGTCATACCTGCTCTCACTCTTCCCCCTCCCTATAACTGTCTGTCCCCCAGCTCTGTTCCCCCCTTCCCTATAACTGTCTGTCCCCCAGCTCTGTTCCCCGCTTCCCTATAACTGTCTGTCCCCCAGCTCTGTTCCCCGCTTCCCTATAACTGTCTGTCCTCCAGCTCTGTTCCCCGCTTCCCTATAACTGTCTGTCCCCCAGCTCTGTTCCCCGCTTCCCTATAACTGTCTGTCCCCCAGCTCTGTTCCCCGCTTCCCTATAACTGTCTGTCCCCCAGCTCTGTTCCCCGCTTCCCTATAACTGTCTGTCCCCCAGCTCTGTTCCCCGCTTCCCTATAACTGTCTGTCCCCCAGCTCTGTTCCCCGCTTCCATATTAACGTTTGCATGTCATTTTGTTAACCGTGTGCTGACGCTGTTCCTGTCTTGTTCCTTGTGTGTTCCTCATTAAATGTTTAACTCCCTGTACCTTCCTTCTCGACTCCAGTGTCGGTCCTTACAGTTATTGTCAAATAGTGTTATTTGACATGTATCTTTTTTGACACACAAAGACCCAAACGGCCTCCCATAGTATGTTGTGAAGCTAATAGCAGTGACGCTATTACTGTGTAACTCCAGTAGGGCAACATTTGAAAAAAAGCGCACTTGGTAGTGTGTACCGGTGCTCGACCAGTTGTGAAAGCCATCATCCCCCACGACAGAGAATGGTTGATTGTCAAGGGCAAGGAATTACATTATCTTGGCATTAATGGATTTAGCCTTTGAGTTGTCTCGCTGAAATGTTCTTACTCTTTCAAATGACTGCTCGACTTGATGACTGCTCAATTCACACAGCAGACACTGTGGGCTAGGTTAGGAATACCGTGTTACACGTGTAGCGCAAAATGTTACGTGGTGTCATTATATTATGTACCTACGTTATATAGATATGCACGTCAGCTTTGACATCGGCGTTAAACTAGACATTGGGCCGATACCGATGTTGGCATTTTTAGCTAATATCTTCCAATTCCGATATGTTCACCGATATATCGTGCATCTCTAGTCCTAATGATCTTATGGAGAAATCTCCCAATTCTTCTGTGGAAAACAGACCAATGAGATAGATGTAATCAATCAGATGTACTTTTCATTGTAATAGTCTGAATGAGTGTAGAACAAAACCTTGGCTGTAGTCTGGTGTCGATTTCTCGAGCTTCAGTTAGTTTGGTCCTGAAATTCCCTGGAGCTAAATATTGATTGTAACAGGCATGGCGAGTAAGCCTGTAGCTCCCAACTGCCTCCCCGCTATTTGTCACTAACACCCCAGGAAGACAAAGAGAGGGTTTGGGTGTGTGTGTGTGTGTGTGTGTGTGTGTGTGTGTGTGTGTGTGTGTGTGTGTGTGTGTGTGTGTGTGTGTGTGTGTGTGTGTGTGTGTGTGTGTGTGTGTGTGTGTGTGTGTGTGTGTGTGAGAGAGAGAGAGATTTTGTGAGTGCGGGAAACATGCATGTGTACACGTGTGTGTGTGTGTGTGTGTGTGTGTGTGTGTGTGTGTGTGTGTGTGTGTGTGTGTGTGTGTGTGTGTGTGTGTGTGTGTGTGTGTGTGTGTGTGTGTGTGTGTGTGTGTGTGTGTGTGTGTGTGTGTGTATTTGTGTGGAAGAATCACTAGCATGAGGGATGGTGTTCCTGTCCTTTCATGACCTTGCGGTTGTGAACAGTTATGTCAGCCGTGTATTGATGTTGTGCTCAGACTGTTCATGAGGCCATCCCCCAATGCCATTTAGTTTGTATTACATTCACATTCTCGTGTAACAATGTGAGGGCTAAAAAGTACAGTGTTGTAGGATGTCCATATGTCAAACAAATCAGCTTGTTGTAACATAAACACTGATTTGAAGACGTTGCATAGCAGTGTCCCTTTATCCTGTTGTGACAACCTGTAAATAAAATCTCTAAATCCCTGGCACTCTTTTGAACATAATTCTGCTCAGACAGACTGAGCAATAAACAATTACTGTATTGTCTCACTCATTCTTAGTGGCACAATGCCTACGTGGTAGAAAACAAATTATATTGTCCCTTTGCCCTCTGTTTGTATAGTATAGACAAATCTCTCTCCAACAAATGTACTATTAATCTCAATGCCAAAAACATTATATTATTGAACTTAATAAAGAGACAATATCCAGACATATGGTGACCCCTGGTCCAATTTTTGGAGTTTTTTCGTGGGGAGCCAAACTAAAATCTGAGGTGTACAATACTATTCTATCCTAACCTAACCTATTCTATTATATTATATTGGAGTTGCCCATCGACCCATGCGGATCCATTTGACAAATCATCCACACACAGACACACAGCGTTTTGGCCACAGCCATCGGGTTCTATACAGTACCAGCGAACTGTGTGAAAACCTCTATGAGAAAAAGTGAAAATGCTTGGGTTGTATTCTGAATGACCTAAAATGATACAGTCCGTATTGTTCTTTCACAGTCAGGCCAACCCAAGTTGTACTATGCAAGTCGGCTAAAAGCAGGCCTACGAATGAACAAATACATGAGGCTGTCAACTGACTCAGACATTCACAGGTTTAAAATGTTATATTTTTAGGTTTCCGCTCACAAAGTCACACGTTTGTAATATAAAATCAACAAAATTCCATAATAATGCTTAAACCATATCAGGAGACCACTTTTGAGGTCTGGGAGGACACCCACTTGGGAGCCAGGCCCAGCCAATCACAATGAGTTTTTCCCCACAAAAGGACTTTATTTACAGAAGGAAATAATCCTCAGTTTCATCTGCTGTTCGGGTGTCTAGTTTCAGATGATTTTGCAGACGAAGAAGCCGGATCCGGAGGTCCTGGGCTGGCATGGTTACCCGTGGTCTGCGGATGTGTGGCCGGTTGGACATACTGCCAAATTCTCTAAAACGATATTGGAGGTGAAATTAACATTAAATTCTCTGACAACAGCTCTTGTGGACATTCCTGCAGTCAGAATGCAAATTGCACTCTCCCTCAAAATTTGAGACATCTGTGGCATGGTGTTGTGAGACAAAACTGCACATTTTAGAGTGGCCTTTTATTGTCCTAAGCACCTGTGCAATGATCATGCTGTTTAATTAGTTTCTTGATAAGCCACACCTGTCAGGTGGATGGACTATTGTGCCAAAGGAGAAATGCTCACTAACAGGAATGGAAACAAACTTGTGCATAAAATTAGAGAGAAATAAGCTTTTTATGCATGTGAAACATTTCTGGGATCTTTTATTTCAGCTCATGAAACCAACACTTAACATGTTTTGTTCTGTATACTGTATGTTTCACAGTATTTTTTTTCACTTTCACTTCCACTTTCACTTAGCTATTTAGCGAATGAATACAGCTAGCTTTTAGCCTACTTAAATACCCGGCTCAAACAGAGAGGGATGCTATGTTAGTTAGCTGGCTGTCCAACACTGGAACTTTTCCAAGTCAAGGAAAGCTTTTGGTTTAATTAATTTATTGCCACTGGGGCCTTCCGGTGTAACTGCTGAGCTGCTGAATGTACATTGTACTGCATGATGGTAGCGGGTTTACTAATGCGTTAGATCTAGTAGCTACGTTGACTATGGCACTATATGGTGACAACAATGTAGGCTATGTGTAGCGGTTAGTGGTTATGATATAAAGATTTGGCTTGGAAAGTTTTTTGTGCCTGGTCACAGACAGTTGTTGTGTTGTGCACTGAAGTCCACAAGTGAAGGAAAAAGGTGAAATGAGGAGAGCGTATAAATGCAAGAAGGAATTATGCTGTTTGTGTGTGGCTGCTATGAAAGTGTTTTCATTCCGCAGATTCTGTTGAAAAACGTTTTTTTTTTAAAACGGAAGCAAACGCAATGTAACAGGGATAAACATACTTGAATTTGTCCAATAAAAACGCTCGTTTGCAACTGTTGAACTAGTGATTACACCCTAGAGCAGCTAGATGCAGGCAAGAGTGTGCAAGGCGGTATTGAATGTGTCACTGTCTGTCACCTTGACATTTTTTCTCTCGACCTGCGCACCTACATTGTAAACTTTCCTTCATAGGCTAGGTTGCAGCAACCTCATGATGGGTATAGGGAAAACTCTAGAATCATGTAGTAACCTAAACCTATTGATATTACATTGAGCTGGGTGAATGGAATATGAATGACATTAATTTAATATCCTGTAATAGAAATAAGGCCATGCTCATAAAAAAAGTGATGTCCTCCCTCATCTTAAACCTTAAACGGCTCCGCCCGCCACTGTTTAATGCACATAACAAGTGAATTTGACCCAATACTTTTGCTCCCCTGAAATGGGGGGACTATGTACAAAAAGGGCTGTAATTTCTACACGTTCTACACTACATGATTGAAAATACCCTCAAATGAAAGCTGACAGTCTGAATTCTAACTTCATAGGCATTGTTTGATTTCGTATAAGATAAGATAAGAAAAAATGCTTTACTGTTCAAATAATTACAGAGGGCACTGTATATAAGCCACTAAACCACAACTTCAGAAGACCAGACTCCCCAAACTCACTGACATCAAACATGTCACCATTATTTTGCAGAAAGGAAAGCTGATGCCCGTTGATGGGCCAGACCAGTTATTCAAACATCCATCCATCAAATAGCTTTGGAAGAGGTTGCCCCTAAGCACCGATTTAGGATCAGCTCCCCCTTCCAAAATCCCCACCGTAACCACTGCAGGTTTGAAACTTCATCACACATATCATGCAGCATATGTCCTTAACCAGAAGAAACATCACATCATACAATTTGCTGTGTCATCAATAAAATGGATTGGAGCAGAATGGCTTACAATATACATTGGGGCGGCAGTGTTGCTTATCTATCATTCTGCCCCTGAACAAGGCAGTTAACCTGCTGTCATTGAAAATAAGAATTTGTTCTTAAATGACTTGCCTAGTTAAATAACGGTAAAAATTGTCACGCCTTGGTCTTAGTATTTTGTGTTTTCTTTAATTATTTGTTCAGGCCACATGGGTGACATGGGTTTTTGTTGTATTTCGTATTGTTTTTTTTTGTATTCATTGGGATTGCGGCTGAGTAGGGGTGTTGTATGGGCTTGGCTGCCTGAGGCGGTTCTCAATCAGAGTCAGGTGATTCTCGTTGTCTCTGATAGGGACCCGTTTTTAGGTAGCCTGGTTTCCCTTTGTATTTGGTGGGTGATTGTTCCTGTCTCTGTGTAGTTTCACCAGATAGGCTGTAATTAGGTTTCACGTTCCGTTTGTTGTTTTTGTATTTTGTATAGTTATTTCATGTGTCACTTTTTTCATTAAAGTCATGAGTAACCACCACGCTGCATTTCGGTCCGACTCTCTTTCTACAAACGAAGAACGACGTTACAAAAATAAAAGGATGTAAACATTGTTGTGGTTAGTGTCACTTTTACACCGTTTTGACCCATTTTGAAAGTTTTGCTGAGAACACCCATTTTGCTATTCGTTTTTTTCCACAGTACAATGCATAATACTCATGGACGCTTTAAATACAGTAATGTTCAAATGATATACAGTAATACATTGATTTTCCTTGTGTAGAATGAAATCAATGTTTAACCCTGACCTGGGGTGCATTCATAATAAAGGGATATTAAGCATGAGAGTTTAGACAAGGCGAAGCATTAAGATTTAATTCTTCAGCAGCGAATTGCTCAAACACTGACTAACCACTTATGCACTTTAAATAAAGCATAGACTGTTTTAACAGTGTTATTTACCACCTACTGTACTTCACCACTAGAGCAGAAGTAAGGCTTTCACCTCTAAGCACAGTGTGGATCCCTACTATCTGATATAAGCTAATTGTAGGTCATTTCACCAAGGGCTAACATTTTATGGCAGTCAATTACACACACTGAATCTTACATCACTTCACAAACAGGGGGATGTGAGGACTAATCTGGAGCAGGCTGTTTTTTGAGGCCCTGTTCTTAGCCAGTGTTCTCAGATAAAGGCTGACCCCCAGGATTGGTTTCATTTAGATAAGCAGTGGGGGCACACTTATAGCTAGAGGTTCACTACACCATCTTGACCCTCACCAGAGTCTAATGGAATAGCAAACTGAGAGGAAACTAAGGAAACTGAGAGGAATGCTGCTTCAAATCCCACCATACTTTTTTTTATACATTTGCAAAAATGTCTAAAAACCTCTTTTTGCTTTGTCATTATGGGGTATTGTGTGTAGATGGACGAGGGATAAAAATACAAAATACATTTTAGAATAAGACCGTAGCGTAATGAATTGTCGAAAAAGTCAAGGGGTCTGAATACTTTCTGAATGCCCTGTATGTAACTTTTTGTGTGTTTTATTTTTGGTTTTATACACCAGCTTCAAAAAGCTGAAAATACAATATTTTTGTTTATGGAAAAGATATTTCACAGCGGTTTAGATTGTACAATGATTCACTACACTATACTTCTTTGTTTTTTTTCTTCACATAAACTGAAATTGGGCAAACTTTTCGAATTTTAGGAACCAGGAAATAGCAGAGAAGACAAAAAAAGGATTAAATTCATCAAACTATTTGGTGTGTCATCACTGACTTGTGGTCAGACTCACTCAGGTGGAACAAACTTAAACTTACACATTTCAAGGCTGAATTGAATGTCATTGAATACAATTACATTCACACTAATAATTTAATATTAAATTGATTATGGCAGTAGGAGTATGGACATAGTCTGGCAAACACCTTACTCTGCTTATCTTTATTGGCGTTAGGTCAAAATCAAAGTAAGCATAAGCTTATTAAAACACCTAGTTTTCTGAGCAATCTTTCAAATTATTAGGACATGTAAACAACTTAATTGGCTTTCCAGCTGTGCATTTGATCTGTACATGTGCCAGCACCGGTAGTGCAAACCTCCTTCTTACATGCAAGTGAAGTGAGTTTGGAAAAACTGAAAGTATGCATCTTAGAAATAGTTTTCACATTCATACTCTAGATGTCAAACTTTTGCTTCGCAAAAATATCATGGTCACTGTGGTAGAACATTTATTTTGTTTGGCAATTTTCTGCATTTATCAAATGTCCCATCAGTTAGCCTGATTTGAGATGTGTCCATGTATACAGGATTATTACGGAAATTGTTATTCTTGCAAAGCATGTAAACGTTTTAAATGATCTATTATATTAATCTGACTATCCACAACAATATTTTTATTGTGTGCATTTAAACGTGCTCAATGAGAAAACTGAAGGTGTCATGTTATTAACAGAGCGCCAAGTCTGGGATCAAAAAGGCTCTTTAACAGCTTCTACCCCCAATCCATAAGACTGCTGAACAGTTCATTAAATGGCTACCTGGACTATTTGCATTGACCCCCACACTTTACTATTGTTTATTATTTTTTTTTGCACTGATTCTCTTGCACAGGTTCGATGTACACTCACTGGACTCTAATCACACACTCACACATACTACACTGACATTCCAACACACACACACACACACACACACACACACACACACACACACACACACACACACACACACACACACACACACACACACACACACACACACACACACACACACACACACACACACACACACACACACACACACACACACATTCAAATTCCATCGCACTCTTCAAATACACTGCTGCTACTCTCTGTTTATTATCTATACATTATCACTTCATGCCTACCTCCAGTACATCAAATCAAATAAAATCACATTTGATGTGTCACATGCACCGAATACAGCAGTGAAATGCATACTTACAAGCCCTTAAGCAACGATGCAGTTAAGAAAAAAATAAGAAAAAGTAAGAGATAAGAAAAACAAATACTACATGTACATATTATCTCAATTACCTTGACTAACCTGTACCCCTGCACATGGACTCGGTACCGGTACATATATAGTTACGGCTCCTCCTATAATATCTCTCTCTCTCAAATATTCATATTTTTCCGTCATTGTCTTTTGACGAACGAAAACATGTTCTATCATAGTAGCTCAAAATTGATCAGAAATTACTACTCTGCTTTGCTCTTTGCAATTTAGTTTTTTTGTTCTTCCTCCTCCTTGTACCCCTATTTTTTTACAGTACTGTACCCTGCAATCTCACAAACTTGTCTTTTGTCTCTGTGATACTGTAATTCTTGTTCTTTGTTGATATGAACCTGCAACCAATCAAAATCTATTGATCAGTCAGTACTGTTAATAAATGGAAAGCACAATGTTCAGGGCCAAACAAATTGTACAGTATACAAGCTACAATGCACTGTACTACAGTATACAATACTTAAAGGGACAAAAATCAAAGGAGTAAACGTGATCAATGTTGCTCGAATTTCATCAGATATTTCCACACTTTGTCTTCCTCTTCTTCCTCCTCTTCCTCTTTTTTGCCGTCCTCCTCCTCTTCCTCCTCGTCGCCCACCTCGCATACGCACTCGTCCTCGTCCTCTCATATTGTTTCTTCTATCCATTCTCAGACATCTCCTTCCCACCTTCAACAACCTGTTTGCTCTCTGAACTGGCTTATTGGTTGTGTCGCATCATTTGAAAAAGGTTCAATCCATTTTGAGTGGTTGTGTTCAATCAATGACATTTGTTCTCTTTTTGTATTTGATTGTTGCCACTTGTGTTTACCAGTGTGGATGACATGTGCATTAGAGTGCAGAATGTGTTTTGAAAATGAGAATGTGTTTAGAGTTTTGCTGAAAAGTCTAAGTGAGATCTGCAAATTGTGTTTTACCATGTGAAATGGTTTAAGGTTTAGACAACAGACTGCATAATTAGCTAAATGAGTCCAGGCAACTGAGAACTTTGTTCAGCCAATGGGTTTTAGTGTTTTAGCAATTGAGAAAAACTGTAAGAAGGAAAACTTGAGAAAGAAAAGGTTGAAAGTAAAAAACACTTGGATGTTTGAACTTATTTTTTAAAAGCCATAGAGAATTGTAATTTTTTTTCACCAACCCATGGCCAATCAATTCTCACTGTCAGAACTCTTATTGTGCTTGAATTCGTTGTAGTGTTTGGTGTCATGGGGAGTTTGGCAGCCTGAAAACTCTGTGGAGAGGAGTAGGGGTGATTATTTCACAGCTTGAAGTGCCAACGTTTTGGCCGAACAAATCAACCCTGTTCGATTTCTTAAGGAAATGTCTGCTGCAGTTGTTTAATTTCAGGTGATTTAATGTTAACTGTACTGCACAGTTTATTCGTTCCACTAAGAACATTTGCTCATGGGGGTCTTTCTGTTAGCTAACATTAGAGGTGAGGTATGAGGGTCTTGTTTAGTGCCAGTGCTATTTGAGCTTTACATGACGGATGGTGACAGCAAATGCAATTAGGAAGCAGAGGGAGCTTTCCTTCTCAAAGCAGAAAGCACTGCTGCATTTCTGCAAATATGCTTGACAAGAGGTATAAGATACCAAAAAGAACAAACGGTTAGGTTCTGAACAAACAGAGTAAAAACTCAAACGAACAACTAGAAAAGCTCAGACCAAGTTTATTCACCCACTGGGTCATACAACTACAAAGACAAAGCATGATTCAACAAACACATATATTTGTGACCTCCTACTAGGAGAGGTCAACTCCTTACACACCTAGACAGCCAATACATCTCTGTTGCTAGGCAGGAACTTAGGTTCCTCTCACTTGTGTAGTCATGGCCTTGCCTGATGCTAAAACCTTTGAGTGGAAATGTATGTGTGTGAGATAGGACACTGTAGTAGGAGGGTCGTTGTGGTGGCCCTTCTGGCCCCCCTCTCAGAGGTTTCTTTTACTTCATCTGTTGACTTGACCTCAAGCCGAATTCCTTGTTCCTCCCTAATTCCTTCCTTTTCAGGAACTGAAACAATACTTTTTCCCTTTGCCTCTGTCCTTCGGAACAGAATATGAACTTCTTGCACTTCCCCTTGTCTCAGTCAGTAACTTTCTATACACCACATTCCTATCCACCCTTGATTGACCCCCAATAAATACATTCCTTATACATTCCTTATATATGTAAAGTAATCAATAAGTTATAGCATGGTAACATGAATTAGTATATTTCCAGTAAAATCCAACAAAAAAAGGAGAAGCATGGTAAATCTGGCCAATAATAGAAAACACTATACTTCCTTAACCCTAAAAGTGCTTATATACAGTACAGTCTTTATTAACTTAAATGCGCAAACTGTGGTAATTGTTCTCAATTTCTCTTGTATCACAACTTAATGGTTTAAATTACCCAAAATAAACATTACATTTTAGCGTTTCCACACATTCTGTGATACTCAGATGCTGAGAAATGGTCTATTGAGCTCATCTGCAGCCTGGTCTCATAGACTAGGGAAATGAAAATAAGTATGGAAACGAAAATAAGAGACACTCAAATTAGTAAGATATGCTACAGTTGGTAGAGCTGCCCACTCTCACGCACTGGCCATGATGCATTCATTTGACCCTCTGCTAACGCTCTCACGGCACACCTTTTATACACTATATATACAAAGTATATGGACACCCCTTCAAATTAGTCAATTCGGCTATTTCAGCCACAGCAGTTGCTGACAGGGGTATGAAGTCGAGCACACGACCATGCAATCTCCATAGACAAACATTGGCAGTAGAATGGCCATACTGAAGAGGTCCGTGACTTTCAAATTGGCACCCGTCATAGGATGCAACCTTTCCAAAAAGTCAGTTTGTCAAATTTCTGCCCAGTTAGACCTACCCCAGGCAACTGTAAGTCCTGTTATTGTGAAGTAAAAATATCTAGGAGCATGAACGGTTCAGCCGCGAAGTGGTAGGCAACACAAGCTCAAATCAAATCAAATCTAATTTATTTATATAGCCCTTCGTACATCAGCTGATATCTCAAAGTGCTGTACAGAAACCCAGCCTAAAACCCCAAACAGCAAGCAATGCAGGTGTAGAAGCACGGTGGCTAGGAAAAACTCCCTAGAAAGGCCAAAACCTAGGAAGAAACCTAGAGAGGAACCAGGCTATGTGGGGTGGCCAGTCCTCTTCTGGCTGTGCCGGGTGGAGATTATAACAGAACATGGCCAAGATGTTCAAATGTTCATAAATGACCAGCATGGTCGAATAATAGTAAGGCAGAACAGTTTAAACTGGAGCAGCAGCATGGCCAGGTGGACTGGGGACAGCAAGGAGTCATCATGTCAGGTAGTCCTGGGGCATGGTCCTAGGGCTCAGGTCAGTTGAAACTGGAGCAGCAGCATGGCCAGGTGGACTGGGGACAGCAAGGAGTCATCATGTCAGGTAGTCCTGGGGCATGGTCCTAGGGCTCAGGTCCTCCGAGAGCGAGAAAGAAAGAAGGAGAGAATTAGAGAACGCACCCTTAGATTCACACAGGACACCGAATAGGAGAGGAGAAGTACTCCAGATATAACAAACTGACCCTAGCCCCCCGACACAAACTACTGCAGCATAAATACTGGAGGCTGAGACAGGAGGAGACAGGAGACACTGTGGCCCCATCCGAGGACACCCCCGGACAGGGCCAAACAGGAAGGATATAACCCCACCCACTTTGCCAAAGCACAGCCCCCACACCACAAGCTCAAAGAACGGGACCGGTGAGTGCTGAAGTGCGTAACGCGCTAATATCGACTGCCTCTGGAAGCAACGTCAGCACAATTGTTCGTTGCCAGCTTCATGAAATGGGTTTCCGTGGCCGAGCAGCGTGAAGCTTGTTGCCATTGGACTCTGGAGTAGGGGGATGGATCACGCTTCACCATCTATCTGACTGTCCGAATCGAATCTGGGTTTGGCAGATGCCAGGAGAACACTACCTGGCCCAATGCATAGTGCAAACTGTAAAGTTTGGTGGAGGAGGAATAATGGTCTGGGGCTGTTTTTCATGGTTCGGGCAAGGCCCCTTTGTTCCAGTGAAGGGAAATCTAAACGCTACAGCATATAATGACATTCTACACGATTCTGTGCTTCCAACTTTGTGGCAAAGGTTTGGTGAAGGCCCTTTCTTGTTTCAGCCTGACAATGCCCCCTTGCACAAAGCGAGGTCCATGCAGAAATTGTTTGTGTGAACAACTGTGGAACAACTTGACTGGCCTGCACAGAGTTCTGACCTCAACCCCATCGAACAACTTTGGGATGAATTGGAACGCCGACATCAGTGCCCAACCTCACCAATGCTCTTGTTGCTGAATGGAAGCAAGTCCCATCAGCAATGTTCCAACATAAAGCCTTCCCAGAAGAGGGAAGTTATATGGGGGCTGTTATAACACTTGAAACACTTATCTCCCTCACTAGCTTTAAGCACCAACTGTCAGAGCAGCTCACAGATTACTGCACCTGTACATAGCCCACCTATAATTTAGCCCAAACAACTACCTCTTTCCCTACTGTATTTAATTAATTAATTTATTTTGCTCCTTTGCACCCCATTATTTTTATTTCTACTTCGCACATTCTTCCATTGCAAATCTAGTGTTTTACTTGCTATATTGTATTTACTTTGCCACCATGGCCTTTTTTTGCCTTTACCTCCCTTATCTCACCTCATTTGCTCACACTGTATATAGACTTGTTTATACTGTATTATTGACTGTATGTTTGTTTTACTCCATGTGTAACTCTGTGTCGTTGTATGTGTCAAACTACTTTGCTTTATCTTGGCCAGGTCGCAATTGTAAATGTAAACTTATATATATATATATATATATATAATATATATATATATAAACTTGCCTACCTGGTTAAATAAAGGCGAAATAAAATAAAATAAAAAATAGGAGCAAAGGTGGGATCAACTTCCTATTAATGCGTATGATTTTTGAATGAGATGTTCGATGAGCAGGTGTAGGATAGAATAGTATATTTACAGCAATAGATTAATAGGATGGCCTTGACTATAATACAGTATATGCATATGAAATGGGTAAAACAGTATGTCAATATTATTAAAGGGACCAGTGTTCCATTATTAAAGTGACCAGTGATCCATGTCTATGGACATGGGACTGTAGCCTCTAAGGCGTAGGGTTGAGTAACGGGTGGTAGCCGGCTAGGGACAGCGACTAAGTTCAGGGTAGGGTACTTGGTGTAGGCCGACTAGTGATGGCTATTTAACAGTCTGATGGCCTTGAGATATAAACTTTTTTTCGGTCTCTCGGTACCAGCTTTGATGCACCTGTACTGACCTAGCGAGATGAACAGGCAGCGGCTCGGGTGGCTGAGGTCCTTGATGATCTTCTTGGCCATCCTGTGACACTGGGTGCTGTAGATATCCTGGAGGGCAGGCAGTGTATGATGCAGTTGCCATACCAGGCGGTGATACAGCCCAACAGGATGCTCTCAGTGTTGCATCTGCAAAATTTGTAAGGGTCTTAGGTGACTCATCAAATTTCTTCAGCCTCCTGAGTTTAAGGAGGCGCTGTTGAGCCTTCTTTACAACACTGTCTCTGTGGGTGGATCATTTCAGATTGTCAACGATGTGTATGCTGAGGAACTTGAGGCTTTTCATCTTCTCCAGTGTGGCCCCGTCAATGTGGATGGGGGCATGCTCCCTCTGCTGTCTCCTGAAGTCCACAATCAGCTCCTTCATTTGGTTAACGTTGTGGGTTAGGTTATTTTCCTGGCAACACACCGCTAGGGCTGTCCCCTCCCTTTTGGCTGTCTCGTCATTGTTGGTAATCAGGCCTACCATTGTTGTGTCGTCTGCAAACTTGATGATTGAGTTGGAGGCGTGTGTGGCCACGCAGGGTGAACAGAGGGTACAGGAGGGGGCTGAGCACGTACCCTTGTTGGGCACCTGGGTTGAGGATCAGCGTAGTTGAGGTGTTGCCTACCTTGTCAGAAAGTCCAGGAACCAGTTGCACAGGGCTGGTATCAGACTCAGTGTAATGATAAGCTTGGAGGGTACTACGGTGTAGTCAATGAACAGTATATTCCAATGTAATCAAGATTAAAAATGATGTTTTTGTGAAATACTATCTGTTTGGGGTAGCCTAGTGGTTAGAGCAGTGGACTAGTAACCGGGTTACATTCATTTGACAAAGCTTTCTGCGGGACGGTTGAGCTAACGCAGGCTAATGTGATTAGCATGAGGTTATAAGTAACAAAACTTTCTCCCAGGACATAGACATATCTCATATGGGCAGAATGCTTACATTCTTGTTAATCTAACTGCACTGTGACAAATGTATTTTATTCATATAGCTTCAAAATATCTTCAAAAGCTGTCAACTGCCTTGTCCATTTCCCATATGAGTAGGCTCATGTATTAGGCCAAGTCAAATACAGGGTTAAGGAGCAGTTTCGTGGACACAGATTACTCGTAGTCCTGTACTAGAAATTATTTTGAGTGGAGATTTTCCAAGGATCTTGCTTTTTAGTCCCGGACTAGGCTTAATCTGTGTCGGGGAAAACCTCCCCATAATGTTTAAATGAGTGGAATGTGATGATGTCTTACATGAAAAACACGTTTACATTACCAAGTACATTAATGGGGTAAACCTAATCTAAGAGTATATTTTAGGCTGTTTGAGAGAAAGTTTGAATCCTAAGTAACCCATCCTATCAGAGCTCAGGATACGACCCAGATGCAGACAGTTCGAATCATAGAAGTTTATTACGAAACAGGGAGCAGGCAAATAGGAGTACATAAAAACACACTGGTAGGCTTGATGAGACAAGACAAACTGGCAACAGACGAACAGAAAACACAGGTGTAAATGCACAGGGGATAATGGGGAAAATGGGAGACACCTGGGGGGTGGAGACAAGCACAAGACAGGTGAAACAAATCAGGGTGTGACACCATCTAATATGAGTACATCTGTTGTTTTAGTACAGTAGATGAACAATGCTACAGTACTCTAGCATTATTCAAGCTGTGTATGCTAAAAAGCCTTGTTAGTGCATAGGTCAAATTAGCTTCATACAAAAGCTAATATTTTACTTAAAATGTAGTTTTTTGTATTAATAAACGTGTACATTCAGCAACTAGCAAGAGAAAGGAGCTGATTGTGGACTACAGGTAAAGGAGGGCCGAACATGCCCCCATTCACATCCACAGGGCTGTAGTGGAGCGGGTCGAGAGTTTCAAGTTCCTTGGTGTCCACACCACAAACAAGCTATCATTATCCAAACACACCAAGACAGTCGTGAAGAGGGCACAACAATGCCTTTTCACCCCCAGGAGAAAAGGAGAAAAGATTTGCTATGGGTCCCCAGATCCTCAGAAAGTTCTACAGCTAAACCATCGAAAGCGTCACCGCCTGGTATAGCAACTGTTCAGTATCCGAATGTAAGGCGTTACAGAGGGTAGTGCGTATGGCCCAGTACATCACTGCACCAAGTCTAGGTCCAAAAGGCTTAACAGCTTCTACTCCAAGCCACATGACTGCTGAACAATTAATCAAATGACCACCTGGACTATTTACATTGACCCCCCCTTTTGTTTTTACACTGCTGATACTCACTGTTTATTATCTATGCATAATCACTTTACCCTTACCTACAAATTACCTCGGCTAACCTGTACCCTCACACATTGACCCTGCGTAAAGCCTTGTTATTGTTATTTTATTGTGTTACTTTTTATTTTATTGTGTTACTTTAGTTTATTTATTAATGAATTCCGTAATGTTCTGGTGTTCTCGTGACTGGTGTCATGCTCCTCAGCACGCCCGCTCTGCAGGCTCTCAACGCCAGCACCTTTCTCCGGAATATTGCGTTGAGCTCCTCACTCAACTCTGTGACTGGCTCTGGTTCACTCCTCACCCCACTCTGTGTGCCCCCCCCAAAACATTTTTTGGGGCTGCCTCTCGTGCTTGCATCGTGTCCTAGATTCCTGGTCATGTCGCCATTCCTCTCTCGCTGCCTCCGCCGGCTTCCATGGCAGGGTCTTGTCCTCTGCCATTACCTCCTCCCAGGTCCAGGATGTCCTCCACTCCTGGGCACGCTGCTTGGTCACTTGGTGTTGGGATCTTCTGTTACGTCTGTCGTTAGGAGACAAGGTGCAGCGTGGTAGGCGTACATTTTTTCTTTATTTTCAAATGACACCAAAAAACAACAAAACACGAATGGACGTAAAGTTCTGCAGGGCTAGACAGCTACTGTCCACAAACTCAGGTGAAAAACAAGCTGCCTAAGTATGATTCCCAATCAGAGACAACGAACCATACCCGGCCAACAAAGAAATAAAAAAACTAGAATGCCCACCCAAAACACACCCTGCCAAATAGAGAAATAAAAAGGCTCTCTAAGGTCAAGGCATGACAGTACTGTTAGCTGATAATGTTTACTTTGCAAGCTACCAGTGGAATCGTTGTACAGTTGGCTAAACATAGCTGTAAGTAGAAAGAATGTACTTTTTTCCAACCAACATAGGCTTTACATAGTGAAGGCCTACATTGTTTTTACATTAAATCAAATCAAGCTTTATTTATATAGCACATTCCAGACATGAATGCAACACTTTGCACTTCACAGCAAAAAATGAATAAAAAACTATGAAAATAAAAACAGAAAGATTTGCTTCACAACAAACATAGGAGGATAAATAACGAATAACAATAAAATACAAAAAAAGCTAAGCTAAAAGGGTGTGATTTAAGATATACTGTATCTTAAATATGTCCAAAGTTTTGCCATCTTTAGGCTCTCTGGCAGGCTATTCCAGAGGCAGGGGACATAGTAACTAAAGGCTGCCTCTCGGTCCTAGGCTTTGGGATAGTTAAAAGGCCAGTGCCAGAGGACCTGAGGGACCTAATGGGTACATTAACTCAAATGCATGCCTGTGATGTATTGGGGTGTACAATCATGGATTGATTTAAAAACCAATAGAAGAATCTCAAAATTAATTCTAAAACTCATAGGCATTTTGTATGTTTTGTAGTTGATCAATGGCTTTATTGGGTAGACCAGACAGGAGAGCATTACAGTGGTCAGGCCTGCTTGTAATAAAAGCATGGATCAGCCTGAGATAGAAACGGATGCACCTTGGCAATGTTCCTCAAGTGACAAAAAGCTATTTTGGTCACATTCCTAATGTGGGATTTGAAATTGAGTACAGAATCTAAAATGACACCTATGTTTTTAACCTGGTGTTTCATCTTTATTGCCCTGAATTCAAATGTGTGGCCAGACTCTCTCTCTCTGTGCTCTCTCTCTCTCTGTGCTTTGGCTCAGCACTCAGTTAGGAAGTTGTGAGCCATCTAAGTATTTAAATCACTAATGCAGTCTAATAATTTATATGTGGAGCTAAAAACCTCTGGTGACACAGAACTGTAAAGCTGTGTATCATCTGCGTAGCAGTGAATCTCAATGCCTTGAGATAATGCTGCCAAGAGGTAACATATATAAACTGAACAGTACCGGAACCAAAATCGAACATTGTCGAACGCCTGATGTGATATATATTATGTTATCTTCGCCAAGGGTGGCAAAAAACTCTCGATCGGTTAAATAGGCCATAAACTAATTTAGAACTGTACCAGAGAGGCCAATTCTTCTTATGCAATTAAAAACAGTTTTGAAGAAGGTGGTGGGGATAAGATCGAGAAGACAGGCTTAAGTTGTGATATCACTTTCCATAGCATATCTGTGTCAACTAGGGAAAATAACTCCATAGTGCCTTTGCGTGGTAGGCTAGGGCACATATCAAACTTCTCATCAGGTCTTGATTGACTGATACCCAGCCTAATGTTTGCTATCTTATCTCTGAAAGGAGATAGGATTTAACAGGCAATCAATCAATTAGAGAGAAGAGCACTCTCTAATTATTCCGATTATTAGGGATCAAGTTAGAAAAATGAGCCAACCTGGCATTTCAAATTACCTTGTTATCTGTATATGCCAAGTTACTCTCTCAGAATATCATAACGGACCTTCAACTTTTACTTTCTCCACTTCTGCTCTACCTTCTGCAATTTATCTTTAATTGATTTGGTTCCTCAATCATCCTCACTCATCACTCATCTGTTTGGAATTAGGCCTTTTCAACCTTACTGGAGCATAGCCGTCATTGTAAATAAGAATTTGTTCTTAACTGACTTGCCTAGTCAAATCAAAAATGTAAATAAATGGCAGCAATGGTTGCCCTTGATTTGCTATTAAAGTTGTCAATCAAATCACCACAAAAGGAAGGCAGAATAGGAGATGGTATATATTTTTTAAATGATGCATTCAGTAATGACTCCAGCCACCCGAGTCATAGACTGTTCTCTCTGCTACCGCACGGCAAGCAGTACTGGAGCATTAAGTTCAGGTTCAAAAGGCTTCTTAACAGCTTCTATACCCAAGGATACTTGGACTATTTACATTGCCCCCCCCCCTTTTACACTGCTACTACTCTCTGTTTTACTTTAACTCTTTTCTTAAAACTGCATTGTTGGTTAAGGGCTTGTAAGTAAGCATTTCACTGTAAGGTTTACACCTGTTGTATTCTGTGCATGTGACAAATATAATTGGGTTTATATTACCCTGTGCTATGAGCAAGAAGGTAGTAAAATATACACAGTGGTGATCAGATAAAGCAACATCAACAATAAAGGATATGTCAATAGACCACCCCAACAATCTGATTTTATCATAGTTCTCAAGGACAATAGACCATAGTTCAGAGAAATCAGTAAAGAAAGTGGGGCAGTGCATGTGTGGCCTATACAGCACTGGTGGCTGACATTTGAACAGTATAGCGTGATGCTCAAAAGACCCAAAGTCACCAAATGAAATATCCTTACAGCTGAGAGCATTAGTAGAAATAGAGTAGTCTGGAGGGGGACGCTTCAATAAGAATGGTACTACAGTCTGAAGACAGCCATGTTTCAGTGAGAAACATGCAATCAAATTTGCGCTCAGTAATGAGGTCATTCACAAGAAAGGTTTTACTAGAAATTGAATAACAACCAAATTATTAAAGTTATAACCACGTTTTCTGACAGCCCCCAATCTATCAGAATGGAATGAACTCACTAGACGCCAGAGTTAGAGGAATACAAATTAGTTTACACACAATAGACATAGTGCCATTTCAATGCGTGTTGATATGGTTTCCAAGGCCTCTGTTGCTTATCCTAATAGGGAGGACTGGAGCACTACCAGACCTTGTCCGTCAATCTCTAAAACAGTTGGCGATGTTGCTGGAAATGATCCTGTAACCCCATCTCTTTGTAAAAGTGCCAGTTGCTCCCACAGAAAATCAAAGTTGTCACAAAGATACTTCAGGTACTCTTTTTGGGCAGCGAATCGGCCGACACGTTCCGAACTCCTTCAATAGCACCGGAGGGGTCCAGAGATAATTGTTATCTTCCCTGTGCTAGTGAGCGTGTTGAAAATATTTTAGTCCTCACTTAGATCGCTGAAAGCGAAGGTTGTTAAATCCTATGTGAGTGACGATGGTGTCAATATTTGAGTAGTTGGCCAGAACGGTGGGCAAGAGGGAGTCGATGTTATGAACATGGGCTCCTGGGTGACAGCGGACCTTTGTCGGTCCACAGACTGTAGGCAGGCTAAAATCTCTCAACTAAATGATGGTGGTCGGGATGAAATCAGATGGGGAAGGAAGAGGGGGTGCAGGATGAGACTACTAAGGGCAGAGGGGATTGAGGCTTCAAACCAGACTAGCCTGACTCTTCACAGAGTGTTGAATCACAATAGATGCAGAGAAACATGATAGGCTACATTTTTATTTTATTTTATTTATTTCACCTTTATTTAACCAGGTAGGCAAGTTGAGAACAAGTTCTCATTTACAATTGCGACCTGGCCAAGATAAAGCAAAGCAGTTCGACACATACAACGACACAGAGTTACACATGGAGTAAACAAACATACAGTCAATAATACAGTATAAACAAGTCTATATACGATGTGAGGTGAGATAAGGGAGGTAAAGGCAAAAAAAGGCCATGGTGGCAAAGTAAATATAATATAGCAAGTAAAACACTGGAATGGTAGATTTGCAGTGGAAGAATGTGCAAAGTAGAAATAAAAATAATGGGGTGCAAAGGAGCTAAATAAATAAATAAATAAAATTAAATAGAGTAGGAAAATACAGTAGGGAAATAGGTAGTTTGGGCTAAATTATAGGTGGCTATGTACAGGTGCGGTAATCTGTGAGCTGCTCTGAGAGTTGGTGCTTAAAGCTAGTGAGGGAGATAAGTTTTTCCAGTTTCAGAGATTTTTGTAGTTCATTCCGGTCATTGGCAGCAGAGAACTGGAAGGAGAGGCTGCCAAAGACAAAATTGGTTTTGGGGGTGACTAGAGAGATATACCTGCTTGAGCGTGTGCTACAGGTGGGAGATGCTATGGTGACCAGCGAGCTGAGATAAGGGGGGACTTTACCTATCAGGATCTTGTAGATGACATGGAGCCAGTGGGTTTGGCGACGAGTATGAAGCGAGGGCCAGCCAACGAGAGCGTACAGGTCGCAATGGTGGGTAGTATATGGGGCTTTGGTGACAAAACGGATTGCACTGTGATAGACTGCATCCAATTTGTTGAGTAGGGTATTGGAGGCTATTTTGTAAATGACATCGCCGAAGTCAAGGATTGGTAGGATGGTCAGTTTTACACGGGTATGTTTGGAAGCATGAGTGAAGGATGCTTTGTTGCGAAATAGGAAGCCAATTCTAGATTTAACTTTGGATTGGAGATGTTTGATATGGGTCTGGAAGGAGAGTTTACAGTCTAACCAGACACCTAAGTATTTGTAGTTGTCCACGTATTCTAAGTCAGAGCCGTCCAGAGTAGTGATGTTGGACAGGCGGGCAGGTGCAGGTAGCGATCGGTTGAAGAGCATGCATTTAGTTTTACTTGTATTTAAGAGCAATTGGAGGCCATGGAAGGAGAGTTGTATGGCATCGAAGCTTGCCTGGAGGGTTGTTAACACAGTGTCCAAAGAAGGGCCAGAAGTATACAGAATGGTGTCGTCTGCGTAGAGGTGGATCAGAGACTCCCCAGCAGCAAGAGCGACATCATTGATGTATACAGAGAAGAGAGTCGGTCCAAGAATTGAACCCTGTGGCACCCCCATAGAGACTGCCAGAGGTCCGGACAGCAGACCCTCCGATTTGACACACTGAACATTATCAGAGAAGTAGTTGGTGAACCAGGCGAGGCAATCATTTGAGAAACCAAGGCTGTCGAGTCTGCCGATGAGGATGTGGTGATTGACAGAGTCGAAAGCCTTGGCCAGATCAATGAAAACGGCTGCACAGTAATGTTTCTTATCGATGGCGGTTAAGATATCGTTTAGGACCTTGAGCATGGCTGAGGTGCACCCATGACCAGCTTTGAAACCAGATTGCGTAGCAGAGAAGGTATGGTGAGATTCGAAATGGTCGGTAATCTGTTTGTTGACTTGGCTTGGCATTGTTGACAAGGCATGGTAGGATAGATATAGGTCTGTAGCAGTTTGGGTCAAGAGTGTCCCCCCCTTTGAAGAGGGGGATGACCACAGCTGCTTTCCAATCTTTGGGAATCTCAGACGACACGAAAGAGAGGTTGAACAGGCTAGTAATAGGGGTGGCAACAATTTTGTCAGATAATTTTAGAAAGAAAGGGTCCAGATTGTCTAGCCCGGCTGATTTGTAGGGATCCAGATTTTGCAGCTCTGTCAGAACATCAGCTGAACGGATTTGGGAGAAGGAGAAATGGGGAAGGCTTTGCTCGAGTTGCTGTGGGGGGTGCAGTGCTGTTGACCGGGGTAGGAGTAGCCAGGTGGAAAGCAAGGCCAGCCGTAGAAAAATGCTTATTGAAATTCTCAATTATGGTGGATTTATCAGTGGTGACAGTGTTTCCTATCTTCAGTGCAGTGGGCAGCTGGGAGGAGGTGTTCTTATTCTCCATGGACTTTACAGTGTCCCAGAACTTTTTTGAGTTAGTGTTGCAGGAAACACATTTCTGCTTGAAAAAGCTAGCTTTGGCTCTTCTAACTGCCTGTGTATAATGGTTTCTAGCTTCCCTGAACAGCTGCATATCACGGGGGCTGTTTGATGCTAATGCAGAACGCCATATGATGTTTTTGTGATTGATTGACGGACCACGTCAAAGTGGCTTGCTAGCTAATAACAGATCACGTCAATATGTTTAGTTAACTAGCCTATATCCAAATATGTCACCCGTTTCAGGAAACTAGATGTATATCGTGGGTCACTACTTCACAGGAGAGCCTTTTGAATGTAAACTTTTTTAAAAAATCAAAATGCGTTTTTTGGCAGACTGCGTTTTGAAATCAGTGGAATTCGAGTATGATAGCTAAGGAGCTAAGGAAAACACCTGTCTGCGGATTACATCTTCAAACTAAGGGCAACCATGGCATGCGGCAGGAGACGTGTCCAACCATGAATGTTGTATATGTGTGAGATAGTCTAACCTTAGCTAACTACATTTTCAGATATTACACATTCTAATTCTAATTTTGACAGAAAGAAAAACTGTGTAGCTCACTAACTAACATTACGTGTATGATCTCATTATTTGTATCTCAGAGCCATTTTCTTAGCTAGCTAGCTAACATTGAACCTGGTTGGTTAGCTACTTGCAGATTCATGCAGGGTAGTAACGTAATGAGTTGGTATTATGCTTCATTGTTTTCCTAGCTAGCTAGCTAAATGTCTAAACAAAAGACTCCACTATGCAAGTAACCATTTTGGGTGCATTTGTAAATTACGTCTTACCATCTACTCCGATTTTAGAGCACTCTCGTCTGAGTGTGCTAGAGAGAGCAGAATAACTGATGATTTTACAAACTCTCAACACCCACTGAATATGGCCAGTGTCAGTAAGTTGGCAAAAAAAGCTTAATTAAATTGTTGCCAGCAGCACAGTTACAGTCACCAACGCTCTGGATAACATGAAAACAGCATAGCCAGCTCTGATAGGGCGATGAAAATGGTCAGAGTGAGGTGTTCTCTCATTATGTGTCTGGAAGTAGCTAGCAAGCTAACCAATGTTAGCCAATAAGCTTGGGTGCTTGACTGCCGTTGTAAGGTCAGAACATTCGGATCAGCCCTTGTCGTCTGCCAGAGCATCCAGTGCGCACTCTCTGAACGCGAAACACTCTGAATTTAAGAACAGACAATCTGACAGCATAGTTGCAGTCACCAACTCTCTGGATAACATAAGAGCCTAACCATCTCTGCTAGGGCGAGTAACGTTGTCACGAATTCCATCGAAGGTGGCTCCTCTCCCTGTTCGGGCGGCGCTCGGCAGTCGTTGTCGCCGGTCTACTAGCTGCCACCGATCCCCTTTTCCTTTTCATTTGGTTATGTCTGTCTTGTGTTTCACCAGTGTTCGATTTAGGGTAATTAGGGGGTATTTTAATCTAGCCAGACCCTCTGGGTTTTGTGCGGGATTGTTACGTTAGCTGTCATTTTGTTTGGGTTGCGTTTTCTTGTGTTCTGTTGAACAGGTGTTTTTTTCTGGACGGTGTCCGGTTGTGTTGAGGCTACTGTTGTAGTCCTCTTCCTGTTCTTTGGACTTGTATAATAAAATGCCCTTTTCTAGATTTGCTCTCTCCTGCGCCTGACTCCACACCCACCTGTCCTTGGGGAGTTTTTTTTTTACAAATGTTCAGTGACCTGTTCTCTCTCACTTAGATGTCTGGAAGTAGCTAGCAAGTTAGCTTGGGTGCTTGACTGCTGTTAGTACATTCGGATCAATCCTTAAAGAGATGGTGGGGGCTAAAGCTTAAGAGGATGTGAACGATGCTGAATGACACGCAATGTATACAAAACGCTTCAGTCTGGTTTTAGACTCCATCATAGCACTGAGACTGCACTCGTGAAGGTGGTTAACTTCTCTAGGATAGGGGCCAGCATTTTGAATTTTGGATGAAAAGCATGCCCAAATTCAACTGCCTGCTACTCATCCCCAGAAGATAAGATAGGCATAGTATTAGTAGATTTGGATAGAAAACTCTCTGAAGTTTCTAAAACTGTTTGAATCATGTCTGTGAGTATAACAGAACCTATGTAGCAGACGAAACCCTGAGGACAAACCATTCCGATTTTGGTGGGGTTCACCCTCTTTTCAATATGTTTTCATTGGGAATCCAGATTTCTAAGGGGCTTTCTTGCAATTCCGACCAATTCCAATGGATGTCCCCAGTCATTAGAAATTGGTTGAGGTTATTCCTTTGTGTAATGAAGAAGTACGGCCATCTTGAACGAGGGTCACTTCATGTGTACTAGGCGCATGACCAGAAAGCATGCTTCAGTTTGTTTTCTTCCTTTTTGAACACAGATCATCCCGTCTTCAATTTTATAGATTATTTACTTTAAAAAATACCTAAAGTGGTATTACAAAAGTAGCTTGAAATGTTTCGTCAAAGTTTACAGGTAACTTTTGAGATATCACATTGCGCAAGTTGGAACCTGTGTTTTTCTGGATCAAATGCGCCAAATAAATTGATATTTTGGATATATTGGGACGGAATTAATCGAACAAAAGGACCATTTGTGATGTTTATGGGACATATTGGAGTGCCAACAGAAGACGCTCGTCAAAGGTAAGGCATGATTTATATGTTTATATCTGCGTTTTTTGTCGCGCCTGCAGGGTTGAAATGTTTTCTCTCTTTTGTTTATGGAGGTGCTATCCTCAGATATTAGCATTGTTTGCTTTCGCCGAAAAGCCTTTTTGAAATCTGACATGTTGGCTGTATTCACAACACGTGTAACTTTAATTTGGTATCTTACATGAGTGATTTCATGAAGGTTTGATTCTTATAGGAATTTATTTGGAATTTAGCGCTCTGCATTTTCTCTGGCTTTTGGCCAAGTGGGACGCTACCGTCCCACATATCCCAGAGAGGCTAATTACAGACCAAGGCTGTTCTCATGCTCCTAGACCTTAGAGCTGCTTTTGACACCATCGATCACCACATTCTTTTGGAGAGATTAGAAACCCTAATTGGTCTACAAGGACAAGATCTTAATCTGTCGGAAAGATATCAGTTTGTCTCTGTGCACGGTTTGTATTCTGACAAATCAATTGTAAGTTTCGGTGTTCGTCAAGGTTCTGTTTTAAGACCATTATTGTTTTCAGTATATATTTTACCTCTTGGTGATGTCATTTGGAAACATAATGTTAACTTTCACTGCCATGCGGACAATACACAGCTCTACATTTGGATGAAACATGGTAAAGCCCCAAAATTGCCCTCCTTGGAAGCCTGCGTTTCAGACATAAGGAAGTGGAAGGCGGAATTCTTTTAAACTTGGACAAAACAGACATGCTAGTTCTAGGCACCAAGAAACAAAGAGATCTCCTGTTGGATCTGACAAATAATCTTGATGGTTGTGCAAATTGTGCGTCTCAAACTGTGAAGGACCTTGGCGTTACTCTGGACCCTGATATCTTTTTTATGAACATATCAAGGATATTTCAAAGAACGCAATTTACATCTTGATAACATTGCAAAAATCCAACTTTTTGTAAAAAAAATGCAAAAAAGCTAATCCGTGCTTTTGTCACATCTAGATTATACTACTACAATGCTCTACTTTCTGGCTACCCGGATAAAGCGCTAAAAACACTGCAGTTAGTGCTAAACATGGCTGCTAGAATATTGACTAGAACCAAAAATGTGATCATATTACTCCAGTGCTAGCCTCTCTACACCGGCTTCCTGTTAAGGCTAGGGCTGATTTCAAGGTTTTACTGGTAACCTACAAAGCATTACATGGGCTTGCGCCTACCTATCTCTCCGATTTGGTCCGGCCGTACATACCTACACATATGCTACAGTCACAAGACGCAGGCCTCCTTACTGTCCCTAGAATTTCTAAGCAAACAGCTGGAGGTAGGGCTTTTTCCTATAGAGCTCAATTTTTATGGAATAGTCTGCTTATCCATGTGAGAGACGTAGACTCGGTCTCAACCTTTAAGTCTTTATTGAAGACTCATCTCTTCAGTAAATCCTATGATTGAGTGTAGCCTGGTCCAGGGGTGCAACGGTGAACCTGAAAGGCACTGGAGTGACGAACCACCCTTCCTGTCTCTGCCTGGCCCGTTCCCCTCTCTCCACCGGGATTCTCTGCCTCTGACCCTATTATGGGGGCTGAGTCACTGGCTTACTAGTGCTCTTTCATGCTGTCCCTAGGAGGGGTGCGTCACTTAAGTGGGTTGAGTCACTGACGTGATTTTCCTGTCCGGGTTGGCGCCCCCTCAGGTTTGTGCCGTGGGGGAGAGCTTTGTGGGCTATACTCAGCCTTGTCTCAGGGTAGTAAGTTGGTGGTTCGCAGATATACCTCTAGTGGTGTGGGGGCTGTGCTTTGGCAACGTGGGTGGGGTCATATCCTGCCTGGTTGGCCCTGTCCGGGGCTATCGTCGGATGGGGCCACCGTGTCTCCCGGCTTCTCCTGTCCCAGCCTCCAGTATCTATGCTGCAAAAGTTTGTGTGTCGGGTGTAATTCTCCTGTCTTATCCGGTGTCCTGTGTGAATTTCAGTATACTCCTTCAAATTCTCTTTCCCTCTCCATCCCCTCCCGGAGGACCTGAGCCCTGGGACCATGCCTGATGACTCCTTGCTGTCCCCAGTCCACCTGGTCATGTGGCTGCTCCAGTTTCAACTGTTCTGCCTGCGGCTATGGAACCCTGACCTGTTCACCGAACGTGGTACCTTGTCCCGGACCTGCTGTTTACGGCTCTCTCTCTCTACTGCACCTGCTGTCTCGAAGTCTGAAGCTTGGCTATGAAAAGCCAACTGGCATTTACTCCTGAGGTGCTGACCTGTTGCACCCTCTACAACCACTGTGATTATTATTATTTGACCCTGCTGGTCATCTATGAACGTAATCTCCACCTGACACACCCAGAAGACGACTGGACACTCCTCAGAGCCTGGTTGCTCACTAGGTTTCTTCCTAGGTTCCTGCCTTTCACAGGAGTTTTTCCTAGCAACCATGCTTCTACATCCGCATTGCTTGCTGTTTGGGGTTTTAGTCTGGGTTTTTGTATAGCTCTTTGTGACATCGACTGATGTAAAAAGGGCTTTATAAATAAATTTGATTGATTGATTGAAGTCTCTGAATGTCCTTGAGTGGCCCAGCCAGAGACCGAACTTGAACCCAATCGTAGATCTCTGGAAAGACCTGAAAATAGCTGTGCAGTGACACTCCCCATCCAACCTGACAGAGCTTGAAGGATCTGCAAAGAATAATGGTAGAAACTCTCCAAATACAGGTGTGCCAAGCTTGGTCAGGGAGGTGACCAAGAACCCGATGGTCACTCTGACAGAGCTCCAGAGTTTCTCATACCCGAGAATAATAAGCACAACCAAAGGTGCTTCAACAAAGTACTGAGTTAAGGGTCTGAATAGTTATGTAAATAAAATAAAAACTGTTTTTGCTTCGTCATTATGGGGTATTGTGTGTAGATTGATGAGGGGAATAAACAATTGTATTAATTTTTCAATAAGTCTGCAATCAAACAAAATGTGGAAAAAGTCCAGGGATCTGAATACTTTCCGAAGGCACTGTATGTGCACACTGCTCACAGGCACACACACACAGTTGGAGTGGATCCATGCAGTCCAGCGGCTCTTGTTAACGAGCTCTGTTCCCCATGGGATCCCACATCATTACAGAACTGATATGTCCTCTGGTATCTCATCACCACAGCTGGTCCAGGGTCTGAATACTTATGTAAATGTGATATTTCAGTTTTTTATTATATACATTAGCAAAAACCTGTTTTTGCTTTGGAATTATTGGGTACTGTGTTTAGATTGATGAGTATTTTAAAAAATGTAAATCCATTTTAGAATAAGGCTGTAACGTGACAAAATGTGGACAAAATCAAGGGGTGTGAAAACTGAATGCACTGTATGTATGCCGGTGTCGTATATTTAAAAACCATCAATTACCCTCAAAAATGTAAATATACTAGATTGAGTCATCATATTAAATGTCAAACTAATACAGTGAATACAAACAGTTTGATCAAGTAATAAGATAATTTCTGTGTAATCTCCTCTGATCCTTTCAGCTCTGTAGTGGGGTATGAATTTACTATTGATTAAGTCATATACTCATCTGATGAGTATTTTTTAACCATTTATAATCCACAGAAGGTTATAAATTATAGATAATAGATATATAATGCATATTAGAGAAAGAGTGATGAAAAAAATGGGACCCTGCTCCTGACTGATTTATGGCCCAGGCTTATTTAATTGAGTATCTCTGATTACTGTACAAAAAGAACTCTGAAGGTTTCTGAATTTTCAACCATGTATGATGAACAGTGAGGCTGACCTTAAACTCCTTTAAGGTAGAAACTTAAGGTTGTTTCACCAGTTACACTAAACATTATATTTTCCAAATTCTTCTGAAATAGCATGTGCTCGATTTCATTGCAGTGGGCTAAATCAGGGTTCTTGGTAGTCTTAAATAAATCTTCTTTGAAGCAAAAATAAACACCTCACACACATGGTTTTGGACTTTAAAAAATAAATCTGTACCATGTCCGATATAGAGTTTAAATGTATTCAATTATGAGTTTGCATCCCAATATTACACTTTATATACATCACAGAAGACTGAAATATAACAAAACTGTTTGACACAGAACACATGATTTTCACCGTAAAAAAAATGGGCTTTTGGCCATTGACTGCAGGAAAGGGCTACAAGGTGTTCAGCAGTTTCACATTTCCAGGGTTTTTCAGGTTTAACACTTGTCTCACACATCAGCAGCAGGTGACAGCTTGGAGGTGCCCCTAGCCTCTACTCTGTCATTCTGAGTGAAAAAGTAGGCTTGTTCACCAGGGTTAGGGAACACAGACCATCCCCAGTCTGGCCCAGCATCAATTGTGTACTAATTCAGTCAGAGACAGGCTGGTGTCCCACTGTGATGTAGAGTGTCTTTCAGACATCTCTTCTCAACCCCCTGTGGCTGATGGGACTTCCTTAGCCCTGGACCATGTAGAGGGCCAATGAAATGTGTGTGTAGAGAGCGGGTGAGAGGTTGAGGTGTATTTGGGGTGTTATTGTAAAAATGGTGGCCATCTGTGCAAATGAATGTCAATGTGGTGAGGTGAAGTACAGTATATTTTAACTGTCGAGCTAAGCAAATCATTTAATTGTCCAAAGAGCCAATCAGATGAGAGTCTGAATAACATGAGACTATTTCATATAATAGCCATATATAATAACTTCGGGAGTAGTTATTGGTTCAAACTAAATCCCTGTCTTTGTTTCAATTGGCATCAGAAGTATGTTAAAAGGAAGATCTGAGAATTGCAGAAAGCAGTGAGCCCGCGGCAACGGCCATTCAAATTGAAACAATTACTCCTACTGCTGTGTTGACTCTAAAGGGTGGCATTGAGCTCTCACTTCTGTATGTTCAATTCCTTTCTGTAAAAACTTCTGTGTTAGCTGCAGGATAATTGAAGTATGAATAAGGTATGAGTAATATGATAACTCAACATTAATGATAAATTAATGGTTGGTTTGGAATCATTCCATAGTTTAAATATTGGCGCAGACAGACATGACAGCTCTGTTTCTAGCTCCTAAGCAAGTTTGCAGTCATTTCTTACACTATTAGCCCAGAACGTTTTTTGTGTTATTACATACAGCCTGAAATAACTTTTGGATATCAGAGCGGCGGTAAGTCACCAGCATTACTACCAGGAATACGACTTTCCCAAATTGGATCCTTTGTTCACACCCCCCAGGGCAATTGATCTTAATCTTTGGTTGTAGTCACAGCCGTGTATATTCCCCCTGAAGCCGATACCATGATGGCCCTCAAATGAACTAAACTGTATTTCACGCAAACTGGAAACCACATATCCTGAGGCCGCATTTATTGTAGCTGTGGATTTTAACAAAGCAAATGCTACCAAAGTTCTATCAACACATTGACTATAGTACTCGCGCTGGGAAGACACGCGAACACAGCTATTCTCTCTTCCAGGATCTCCCCAACTCTCCCTTTCTCCTCCTTTCCTATAGGCAGAAACTCAAATAGGAAGTACCCATGCTAAAGTCTATTCAACGCTGGTCTGACCAATCGGAATCCATGCTTCAAGATTGTTTTGATCACGCAGACTGGGATATGTTCCATGTAGCCTTGGATAATAACATTGATGTATACACGGACACGGTGACTGAGTTCATCAGGGAGTGTATAGGGGATGTTGTTCCCACTGTGACTATTAAAACATACCCAAACCAGAAACAGTGGATAGATGGCAGCATTCATGCTAAACTGAAAGCGTGAAACACTGCATTTAGCCATGGCAAGTTGACTGGGAATATGGTTGAATACAAACAGTGTAGTTATTCCCTCCATAAGCCAATCAGACAGGCAAAACGTCAGTACACGAGACAAAGTGGAGTTGCAATTCAATGGCTCAGACACGAGACGTATGTGTACAGACAATCACGGATTACAAAGGGAAAACCAGCCACGTAGCGGACATGTCTGGGTCCCAGACAAGCTAAACATCTTCTTCTCCCGCTTTGAGGATAACACAGTGCCATCGACATGGCCCGCTCCCAAGGACTGTGGACATTTAAGCGTGTTAACACTCGCAAGGCTGCCGGCCCAGACAGCATCCCTAGCCGCGTCCTAAGAGCATGTGCAGACCAGCTGGCTGGAGTGTTTACGGATATGTTCAATCTCTCCCTATCCCAGTCTGCTCTCCCCACTTGCTTCAAGATGTACACCATTGTTCCTGTACCCAAGAAAGCAAAGGTAACTGAACTAAATGACTATCACCCCATAGCACTCACTTCTGTCATTATGAAGTGCTTTGAGAGGCGAGTTAAGGATCATGTAACCTCTACCTGACCTGACTCCATAGACCCACTTCCATTTGCTTACCACCCAAATAGATCCACAGACGATGCAATCGCCATTGCACTACACACTGCCCTATCCCACCTGGACAAGAGGAAAATGTATGTAAGAATGCTGTTCATTGACTATAGCTCAACATTCAACAACATAGTACCCTCCAAGCTCATCATCAAGCTCAGGGCCCTGGGTCTGAACCCCGCCCTGTGCAATTGGGTCCTGCACATCTTGACGGGCTGCCCCAAGGTGGTGAAGGTAGGATACAACACTTCTACTTCACTGATCCTCAACACTTGGGCCCCACAAGAGTGTGTACTCAGCCCCCTCCTGTACTCCCTGTTCACCCATGACTGCGTGGCCACACACGCCGTCAACTCAATCTTCAAGTTTGCAGACGACACAACCATAGTAGGCCTAATTACCAACAATGACGAGACAACCTACAGGGAGGAGGTGAGTGCCCTTGATGAGTGGTGCCAAGAAAATAACCTCCCCCTTAACGTCAACAAAACGAAGGAGCTGATCGTGGACTTCAGGAAAAAGCAGAGGGAGCATGCCCCTATCCAAATTAACGAGACCGCAGTGGAGAAGGGGGAAAGCTTCAAGTTCCTTGGCATACACATTACTGACATTCACCACAAAGACAGTGTGGTAAAGAAGGCGCAACAGCGCCTTTTCAACCTCAGGAGGCTGAAGAAATTTGGCTTGGCCCCTAAGTCCCTCACAAACTTTTATAAATGCACAATTGAGAGGATCCTGTCGGGCTGCATCACCGCCTGATACGGCAAATGCACTGCCCTCAACCACAGGACTCTCCAGAGGATGGTGCAAATCACCGGAGGCATACTCCCTGTCCTCCAGGACACCTACAGCACCCGATGTCACAGAAAGGCCAAAATGATCAAGGGCATCAACCACCCGAGCCATGGTGTGTTCACCCTGCTATCATCCAGAAAGCGAGGTCAGTACAGGTGCATCAAAGCTGGGTCCGAGAGACTGAAAAACAGCTTCTATCTCAAGACCATCAGACTGGTAAATAGCCATCACTAGCCGGCTACCACTCAATTACTCAACCCTGCAGCGTAGAGGCTGCTGCCCTACATACATAGACCTGGAATCACTGGTCACTTTAATAATGTTTACATACTGCTTTACTCATTTAATATGTATATCCTGTATTCTATTCTACTGTATTTTAGTCAATGCCACTCTGATATTGCGCATCCTAATATTTACATATTCTTAATTCCATTATTTTACTTTTAGATTTGTGTGTTGTTGTGAATTGTTAGATATTTCTGCACTGTTGGAGCTAGGAACACAAGTATTACAAGCTACCCCTGCAATAATATCTGCTAAATATGTTTGTGACCAATTACATTTGATTTCAAGATTTTTTAAAGAGGGCCTTGGTATTTAAAAAAAAATTAAGCTAATGTATCATGATGAAGTGTATTTGTTGGGCGGCCCAGCCCCCGAAGTGACTTATCATCTTTATGCAATGATTCCTCTGTGTTGTCTTAGAAATGCAGCCTTCTCTGCATTATTTCACCAACCCCCTCTTATCATAATTCTAGCTATCAGAGGTTCTGTTGTCTTTACATCCTGTAGGTCTGATACCCGATTGGAAGTTAACTCAACACTACTACTATTGGTCCACAACTCAGAATTTGAATCAAATCATGGCCAAATGGTTATAAAAAGGTCTTAGTGTCACGATCGGCGTCAGGGTGGAAATGACCGGACCAAGGTGCAGCATTGTGAGCATATATTTATTTTTTATTTATAAATGTCACCAACAATAAAAAGAATAAGGAACCGACAGTGAAACTGACTAGGGCTAAACAGGCCACTAACAAAGACAACTACCCTCAACTAAGGTGGAAAAACAGGCTGCCTAAGTATGATTCCCAATCAGAGACAACGATAGACAGCTGTCCCTGATTGAGAACCATAGCCTGCCAAAACATAGAAACAGCAAACATAGAAATAAAGAAACTAGAATGCCCACCCGAGTCACACACTGGCCTAACCAAAATAGAGAATAAAAGCCTCTCTATGGCCAGGGCGTGACAGTACCCCCCCACCAAAGGTGCGGACTCCGGCCGCAAATCCTTACTATAGGGGAGGGTCCGGGTTGGCATCTACTTCGGTGGCGGCTCCGGTGCGGGACGCAGACCCTGCTCCACCTCTGGCTCCCCCCACTTTGGTATTTAACAGGATTTTTTAATGACTACCTCATCTCTGTACCACACACATACAATATCTGTAAGGTCCCTCAGTTGAGCAGTGAGTTTCAAACACAGGTTCAACCACAAAGACCAGGGAGGTTTTCCAATGCCTCGCAAAGAAGGGTACCTATTGGTAAAAGAAAAATATTTAAATGTGCAATCATGACACATTATGACTATAGAATTGGAGTCACTATCATTCTCTGCTATTTTATGTCCATTTAAAATGTATAAATTGGATGTGGACACATTCAAAATATATACATGCCACAGTGGCATTGCAATGAAACATGATTGAGTGTACACATTAGTCAACATTCACAGTATAGTTCCTATGGGGTCTTATTGTTCCTGGAAGAGGGCTTACATGTGGCCTATTTGGTCACTTGGGGCTACATCATCTGTTTGGAGAGGCAGAGGGTCACAGCCTGTGGTTTTCAAAAACACAAGATGTGTGTAAGATCAGCACAACAAGAAAATGATGAACCTTGGTCAATAGACCTCTTTGTCACACTTTGGTATTATAATAAAGAACAAAGTAGAAAAACATCAGCAAAACACTGAACATCAGCAATCCACCTCACTCACATGAAATATTTGCTAAAATTGTGAACCCTGCATTGATTTGAGAGGCCTCATTTATCAACCATGCGTACATTTCTTACTAAACTTGGGTGTACGGTAGAGATTCTAGGATTTGCGTGCACCCCAATTTATTGGGATTTGTCAAAGTGTCACACGCAACATACTGTTTAGGCATGTTTTCATTGATAAATCAGAGCCATATTAGCCTTATTTGTGCTTTGTGAACGAGTGCTAGAACCCTCCTTGAAAACACCTTCCATTCATCTTTTATGTTAACAGAAAATAACCTGATTTGCTGCATGATTCGGAAATGTTGGACCTGGGCTATTTCCGTTTCTAAATTAAAAGGGAATAGCAAATTTGATCACATTTCTGTAGAGGTGTGGTCATAATGTTTTTTTATCTTTTGCAGTGACTCTTCCAAACAAAAAATGCATGCCAAATAGTGAGTGCCAAACACTGGCTACGCATTCTGCAAGATTGATTGTCCTTTTGAACATTGTAAAAGTAAATGCTACAGTCCACACTTCTTATTATCATAGTTTATTAATAACTTTTCATGTTCAAAATCGTGCACTCTCCTCAAACAATAGTGTAGAATCTTGAATAGACCAACATATAATTTGAAAACACAGGATGTAATCTTTACTTGTTATTTAGTAGTAACTGATTTACACCACTATCTATCATGGAAACCAATACTCAACTAACTCTCTCTATTGCTCACAGAACAGTTACCAACCTAGGACCGGTGATAGGTTATTGGTTTGATGAGCCAGCATCATTTATCACTCCATAACAAATAGCATGGTATTCTTTCACTGTAATTGCTACTGTAAATTGGACAGTGCAGTTAGATTAACAAGAATTTAAGCTTTCTGCCAATATCAGATATGTTTATGTCCTGGGAAATGTTCTTGTCACTTACAACCTCATGCTAATCGCATTAGCCTACGTTAGCTCAACCGTCCTGTGGACAGTACACTGACCCCGAATGAGTTTTAACTGACTTGCCTAGTTAAATAAAGTAAATAAAAACGAAATGTCCTGCTTTTGTATAGGCTCTGAGATTAAATAGGCAATGATGTCTCGCTGCTATCGACAGCAATACCATAGCCTCCCATAATTTCAAATATTTGACATAAGCTACCTATTTACTGACTTGGCAGAATGTTTTAATCTTTAGTAGTAATATATGCGGTATCTGGAAAAGGACTGTGTCAGTTTTCTCTGAAAAAGAAAGCCATGGCAAATTATCATGGACCTGCAGCAGATCTTTTGAATCAACAAAGTTTTGCATCGACTTTTCCCCCACCTACTATAAATATGATGGACTCCTAGAAGCCGTAACAGACTGCCTGCAAATTCTGAAACATTGCAGAGTAGGCTACTCAAAAAAAATGCAATTACAGTACTTAGAGTACTTACAGTGCTATTTCTCGTGTGTCTTTGTTCTACTTGACTTTATGTATTTTAAAAAATAATATCACTGATATTCATTACTGTATTGTTGGGAAAGAGCAAGCAAGAAAGGCATTTCACTGTGCACTTGACAATACAAACTTGAAACTTGATACATCGGCCTACTTCAATGCAAAATATCAGCTGTTAAATCCGACTGTATACTGGTATTATAAACCCCACTGCCTATGATATTGCAAAACTTGAAATACATATAGCCTATCTATTTACTAGGCTACTATGTCCAATTAAATGAGAGATGCGCATGGTAATTTATTGTATGGCTCCTTCGGGAATATGAACTCATCATGGCCAGAAAAGGTGAGGAATATATTCTGCAATCATTCTGAAAATTAAAAAAATAAGAAAAAGATACCTATGTCTAATTATAAGTTTCAAGTTTTAATGTCACATGCATAGGTATAGTGAAATGCCTTTTCTAGCAAGCTCTCACGCCAACAATGCAGTAATCAATAACAATGTAATACAAAAAATAACAAGGTAAAACATAAACACACGACATATAAACATAAGAAATAAGAAGAAAATTATAAAGGAAGTAAGCATAATATATACAGAGTCACTTCCAGTAGCACATTTACAATGTGCAGGGATATGGATCAATAGAGGTAGCTATGCATAGATAGGGGTAAGGTGACTCATGATTATGATTAACAGAGTAGCAGCAGCTCATATGATGATTGTACTGTATGTGAGTGGGTGTGTGTGGAGTCAGTATAAATGTATGCGCATATTGTGTGTGTGAGCAAATGATAGTGTGAGAGTTTATATGTGTGTTGGAGTGTCAGTGAGCATAGTGTGTAGGGCTCTGTGAGTGTGCATAGAGACAGTGCAATAATAATAAGAAAATATAAAGGTCAACTCAGTATGTGTAGGCATTTACAGTAGTTAGCTATTTACTTAGCTATTTAGCAGTCTTATGGCATGGAGATAGAAGCTGTTCAGGAGCTTGTTGGTGTCAGTCTTGATGTACCTGTACCGCTTGCTGTTGAAAGCAGAGAGAATAGTCTGTGGGTTGTTGGAGTCTTTAATGATTTTCCGGGCATTCCTTTCACACCACCTGATATAGAGGTCCTGGATTGCAGGGAGCTCGGCCCCAGTGATGTACTGGGCTGTCCGCAACACCCTCTATAGTGCCATGCGATCGAGGGCGGTGCTATTGCCATACCAAGCAGTGATGCAGCCAGTCAAGATGCTCTCAATGGTACAGTTGTAGACATTTTTGAGGATTTTAAGGGCCCATGCCAAACCTTTTCAACCTCCTGAGGGGGAATAGGAGCTGTCGTGCCTTCTTCATAACTGTGCATGTGTGCACCATTTTAAGTTCTTAGTGATTTGGACACCGAGGAACTTGAAGCTCTCAACCTGCTTCACTGCATCCCCGTTGATGTGGATATCCATGATCAGCTCCTTGTACTTACTGACATTGAGGGAGAGGTTTTTTTCCAGCCACACACTGCCAGGTCACTGACCTCTTCCCTGCAGGCTGTCTCATCGTCGCCGGTAATCAGGCCTACCACCGTCATGTCATCAACAAACTTGATGATGGTGTTGGAGTCGTGTGTGGCCACACAGTCGTGGATGAACAGGGACTACAGGAGGAGACTAAGCACACGTGGGGCCCCCGTTTTGAGGGTCAGAGTGGCGGGTGACGTTGCCTGTCCTTCTTCTTAACTGACTTGCCTAGTTAAATAAAGGTTATATATCCTGACCACCTGGGGTCGGTCCAGGATCCAGTTTGTAGAGGGAGGTGTTCAGTCCCAGGGTCCTAAGCTTGATGATGAGTTTGGAGGGATAATGGCGTTGAACGCTGAGCTGTAATCAATGAACAGCATTCTCACATATGTATTCCTCTTATCTAAGTGGGTGAGGGCAGTGTTGAGTGCAATTGAGATTGTGTCATTTACAATTACATTACATTTAAGTCATTTAGCAGACGCTCTTATCCAGAGCGACTTACAAATTGGTGCATTCACCTTATGACATCCAGTGGAACAGCCACTTTACAATAGTGCATCTAAATCTTTTAAGGGGGTTGGGGTGAGAAGGATTACTTTATCCTATCCTAGGTATTCCTTAAAGAGGTGGGGTTTCAGGTGTCTCCGGAAGGTGGTGATTGACTCCGCTGTCCTGGCGTCGTGAGGGAGTTTGTTCCACCATTGGGGAGCCAGAGCAGCGAACAGTTTTGACTGGGCTGAGCGGGAACTGTACTTCCTCAGTGGTAGGGAGGCGAGCAGGCCAGAGGTGGATGAACGCAGTGCCCTTGTTTGGGTGTAGGGCCTGATCAGAGCCTGGAGGTACTGAGGTGCCGTTCCCCTCACAGCTCCGTAGGCAAGCACCATGGTCTTGTAGCGGATGCGAGCTTCAACTGGAAGCCAGTGGAGAGAGCGGAGGAGCGGGGTGACGTGAGAGAACTTGGGAAGGTTGAACACCAGACGGGCTGCGGCGTTCTGGATGTCCTCTATGGATCTGTTGGGACAGTATGTAAATTGGAGTGGGACTAGGGTGTTTGGGACGTTGGAGTTGTTATGTGCCATAACCAGCCTCTCAAAGCACTTCATGATTACAGATGAGTGCTACAGGGCTGTAGTCAATGTGGCAAGAAGCCTTAGAATTCTTCAGAACAGGAATGATGGTGGTCATCTAAAACATGTGGGGATTACAAGGCGAGGTTGAAAATGACCCTGAATATACCTGCCAGCTGTTCTGCGCATGCTCTGAGAATGTCCCCTGGAATACCATCGGGCCCTGCGGCCTTGTGAATATTGACCTGATTAAAGACTTTACTCACGTTGGCCTTGGAGCACAAAATCACCAAGCCTGTGTTTCAGACATAAGGAAGTGGATGGCTACAAACGTTCTACTTTTAAACTTGGACAAAACAGAGATGTTTATTCTAGGTCCCAAGAAACAAAGATCTTCTGTTGAATCTGTCAATTAATCTTGATGGTTGTACAGTCGTCTCAAATAAAACTGTGAAGGACCTCGGCGTTACTCTAGACCCTGATCTCTCTTTTGACGAACATATCAAGACTGTTTCAAGGAGAGCTTTTTTCCATCTACATAACATTGCAAAAAATCAGAAACTTTCTGTCCAAAAATGATGTAGAAAAATGAATCCATGCTTTTGTTACTTCTAGTTAAGACTATGCTCTACTTTCCGACTACCCGGATAAAGTACTAAATAAACTTCAGTTAGTGCTAAATACGGCTGCTAGAATCCTGACTAGAACCAAAAAATGTGATCATATTACTCCAGTGCTAGCCTCCACTGGCTTCCTGTTAAGGCAAGGGCTGATTTCAAGGTTTTACTGCTAACCTACAAAGCATTACATAGGCTTGCTCCTACCTATCTTTCTGATTTGGTCCTGCCATACATACCTACACGTAAACGATGGTCACAAGACGCAGGCATCCTTTATGTCCCTACAATTTCTAAGCAAACAACTGGAGGCAGGGCTTTCTCCTATAGAGCTCCATTTTTATGGAATGGTCTGCCTACCCATGTGAGAGACGCAGACTCGGTCTCAACCTTTAAGTCTTTTTTTTTTTTTTCCGGTTCCGGGTTGGAGCGAGCGGTCGCATTCGCACTTCGCTCTGCAGGTTGTATAACTTTTGTATAACTTTTTCATTACATTTCATTATAGTACAACGGTTGATTTGTCTAATCTTAGCAATTATTCTTAGCTAGCTACATAGCTGTCCTTGTATCAGAGATAATTGCATAATTATCGTATTTCGTCGCCCTAACGTAGCCTTCACTGCTATTCGCCCAGGAGCTAGCAAGCGCTAGCTAACGCACACAGATTAGCATCACTGTAGTGCTATTCACTCAACTCAACGACTTGATTAGTCTAGCGTTAGCTAGCTACATAGCTGTCTTTGTTTCCAAGATAATGTGTAGTTTAGTGTGTGTAGCCTTGGAGTGATTATCTTAATTCACTGAGGTTCGCTAGCCAGCTATTTGTCGTCCTTAACGTAGGAGACTCTGCTAGCTAGCCAACAGCTAACAGCTAGCCAACGTCTACTGTTTCGAATTCAATCACCGGTCAGGTAGTGTCACATTTTCATTTCATTACAGTACAACGGTTTGATTTGTTTGATCGTAGCTAGCTACATAGCCCTCTTTGTTTCAAAGATAATTGTGTAGTCTAGAGCGATTTCCTAGGTTAGCTAGCCAGCTATTGTCGTTCTTTTAACGCAACGTAACGTAAACAACACTGCTAGCTAGCCAGCTAGCCCCCCGTATAGTAGCACTGTAGAAACTATTACACTCAACGGAACGATTTGATTAGTATAGTGTCAACAACGCAGCCACTGCCAGCTAGCCTACTTTAGCAGTACTGTATCATTTTAATCATTTTAGTCAATAAGATTCTTGCTACGTAAGCTTAACTTTCTGAACATTCGTGACGTGTAGTCCACTTGTCATTCCAATCTCCTTGCATTAGCGTAGCCTTTTCTGTAGCCTGTCAACTATGTGTCTGTCTATCCCTGTTCTCTCCTCTCTGCACAGACCATACAAACGCTCCACACCGCGTGGCCGCGACCACCCTAATCTGGTGGTCCCAGCGCGTACGACCCACGTGGAGTTCCAGGTCTCCGGTAGCCTCTGGAACTGCCGATCTGCGGCCAACAAGGCAGAGTTCATCTCAGCCTATGCCTCCCTCCAGTCCCTTGACTTCTTGGCACTGACGGAAACATGGATCACCACAGATAACACTGCTACTCCTACTGCTCTCTCCTCGTCCGCCCACGTGTTCTCGCACACCCCGAGAGCTTCTGGTCAGCGGGGTGGTGGCACCGGGATCCTCATCTCTCCCAAGTGGTCTTTCTCTCTTTCTCCCCTTACCCATCTGTCTATCGCCTCCTTTGAATTCCATGCTGTCACAGTTACCAGCCCTTTCAAGCTTAACATCCTTATCATTTATCGCCCTCCAGGTTCCTCGGAGAGTTCATCAATGAGCTTGATGCCTTGATAAGCTCCTTTCCTGAGGACGGCTCACCTCTCACAGTTCTGGGCGACTTTAACCTCCCCACGTCTACCTTTGACTCATTCCTCTCTGCCTCCTTCTTTCCACTCCTCTCCTCTTTTGACCTCACCCTCTCACCTTCCCCCCTACTCACAAGGCAGGCAATACGCTTGACCTCATCTTTACTAGATGCTGTTCTTCCACCTACCTCACTGCAACTCCCCTCCAAGTCTCCGACCACTACCTTGTATCCTTTTCCCTCTCGCTCTCATCCAACACTTCCCACACTGCCCCTACTGGATGGTATCGCGCCGTCCCAACCTTCGCTCTCTCTCCCCCGCTACTCTCTCCTCTTCCATCCTATCATCTCTTCCCTCTGCTCAAACTTTCTCCAACCTATCTCCTGATTCTGCCTCCTCAACCCTCCTCTCCTCCCTTACTGCATCCTTTGACTCCCTATGTCCCCTATCCTCCAGGCCGGCTCGGTCCTCCCCTCCCGCTCCGTGGCTTGACGACTCCTTGCGAGCTCACAGAACAGGGCTCCGGGCAGCCGAGCGGAAATGGAGGAAAACTCGCCTCCCTGCGGACCTGGCATCCTTTCACTCCCTCCTCTCTACATTTTCCTCCTCTGTCTCTGCTGCTAAAGCCACTTTCTACCATTCTAAATTCCAAGCATCTGCCTCTAACCCTAGGAAGCTCTTTGCCACCTTCTCCTCCCTCCTGAATCCTCCCCCCCTCCTCCTCTCTGCAGATGACTTCGTCAACCATTTTGAAAAGAAGGTCGACGACATCCGATCCTCGTTTGCTAAGTCAAACGACACCGCTGGTTCTGCTCACACTGCCCTACCCTATGCTCTGACCTCTTTCTCCCCTCTCTCTCCAGATGAAATCTCGCGTCTTGTGACGGCCGGCCGCCCAACAACCTGCCCGCTTGACCCTATCCCCTCCTCTCTTCTCCAGACCATTTCCGGAGACCTTCTCCCTTACCTCACCTCGCTCATCAACTCATCCCTGACCGCTGGCTACGTCCCTCCCGTCTTCAAGAGAGCGAGAGTTGCACCCTTCTGAAAAAAACCTACACTCGATCCCTCCGATGTCAACAACTACAGACCAGTATCCCTTCTCTCCTTTCTCTCCAAAACTCTTGAGCGTGCCGTCCTTGGCCAGCTCTACCGCTATCTCTCTCAGAATGACCTTCTTGATCCAAATCAGTCAGGTTTCAAGACTAGTCATTCAACTGAGACTGCTCTTCTCTGTATCACGGAGGCGCTCCGCACTGCTAAAGCTAACTCTCTCTCCTCTGCTCTCATCCTTCTAGACCTATCGGCTGCCTTCGATACTGTGAACCATCAGATCCTCCTCTCCACCCTCTCCGAGATGGGCATTTCCGGCGCGGCCCACGCTTGATTGCGTCCTACCTGACAGGTCGCTCCTACCAGGTGGCGTGGCGAGAATCTGTCTCCTCACTACGCGCTCTCACCACTGGTGTCCCCAGGGCTCTGTTCTAGGCCCTCTCTTATTCTCGCTATACACCAAGTCACTTGGCTCTGTCATAACCTCACATGGTCTCTCCTATCATTGCTATGCAGACGACACACAATTAATCTTCTCCTTTCCCCTTCTGATGACCAGGTGGCAAATCGCATCTCTGCATGTCTGGCAGACATATCAGTGTGGATGACGGATCACCACCTCAAGCTGAACCTCAGCAAGACGGAGCTCCTCTTCCTCCCGGGGAAGGACTGCCCGTTCCATGATCTCGCCATCACGGTTGACAACTCCATTGTGTCCTCCTCCCAGAGCGCTAAGAACCTTGGCGTGATCCTGGACAACACCCTGACGTTCTCAACTAACATCAAGGCGGTGTCCCGTTCCTGTAGGTTCATGCTCTACAACATCCGCAGAGTACGACCCTGCCTCACACAGGAAGCGGCGCAGGTCCTAATCCAGGCACTTGTCATCTCCCGTCTTGATTACTGCAACTCGCTGTTGGCTGGGCTCCCTGCCTGTGCCATTAAACCCCTACAACTCATCCAGAACGCCGCAGCCCGTCTGGTGTTCAACCTTCCCAAGTTCTCTCACGTCACCCCGCTCCTCCGCTCTCTCCACTGGCTTCCAGTTTAAGCTCGCATCCGCTACAAGACCATGGTGCTTGCCTACGGAGCTGTGAGGGGAACGGCACCTCAGTACCTCCAGGCTCTGATCAGGCCCTACACCCAAACAAGGGCACTGCGTTCATCCACCTCTGGCCTGCTCGCCTCCCTACCACTGAGGAAGTACAGTTCCCGCTCAGCCCAGTCAAAACTGTTCGCTGCTCTGGCCCCCCAATGGTGGAACAAACTCCCTCACGACGCCAGGACAGCGGAGTCAATCACCACCTTCCGGAGACACCTGAAACCCCACCTCTTCAAGGAATACCTAGGATAGGGTAAGTAAGGGTAAGTAATCCTTCTCCCCCAAAAAATATTTAGATGCAAGTGGCTGTTCCACTGGATGTCATAAGGTGTATGCACCAATTTGTAAGTCGCTCTGGATAAGAGCGTCTGCTAAATGACTTAAATGTAAATGTAAATGTTTACTGAAGACTCATCTCTTCAGTGGGTCATATGATTGAGTGTAGTCTGGCCCGGGAGTGTGAAGGTGAACAGAAAGGCTCTGGAGCAAAGAACCGCCTTTGCTGTCTCTGCCTGGCTGGTTCCCCTCTCTCCACTGGGATTCTCTGCCTCTAACCCTATTTATGCTGTAGTAGTTTGTGTCGGGAGGCTAGGGTCAATTTGTTATTTCTGGAGTACTTCTTCTGTCTTATCCGGTGTCCTGTGTGAATTTCAGTATGCTCTAATTCTCTCTTTCTTTCTCTCTCTCTGAGGACCTGAGCCCTAGGACCATGCCTCAGGACTACCTGGCATGATGACTCCTTGCTGTCCCCAGTCCACCTGGCCGTGCTGCTGCTCCAGTATCAACTGTTCTGCCTGCGGCTATGGAATCCTGACCTGTTCACGGGACGTGCTACCTGTCCCAGACCTGCTGTTTTCAACTCTCTAGAGACAGCAGGAGTGGTAGAGATACTCTTAATGATAAGCTATGAAAAGCCAACTGACATTTACTCCTGAGGTGCTGACTTGCTGCACCCTCGACAACTACTGTGATTATTATTATTTGACCATGCTGGTCATTAATGAACATTTGAAAATCTTGGCCATGTTCTGTTATAATCTGCACCCGGCACAGCCAGAAGAGGACTGGCCACCCCACATAGCCTGGTTCCTTTCTAGGTTTCTTCCTAGGTTTTGACCTTTCTAGGGAGTTTTTCCTAGCCACCGTGCTTCTACACCTGCATTGCTTGCTGTTTGGGGTTTTAGGCTGGGTTTCTGTACAGCACTTTGAGATATCAGCTGATGTACAAAGGGCTATATAAATAAATTTGATTTTGATATTTTCCTTTTGCTCGTTTTGCTGTAGAGGTCAAAATTTTCACTTCCGGGTTGGAGCGAGCGGTCGCATCGGCACTTCGCTCCGCAGGTAGTATAACTTTTTCATTACATTTCATTACATTTCATTATAGTACAACGGTTTGATTTGTCTAATCTTAGCAATTTCTTCTTAGCTAGCTACATAGCCGTCTTTGTATCAAAGATAATTGCATAATTATCGTATTTCGTCGTCCTAACGTAGTCTTCACTGCTATTTGCCCAGCAGCTAGCCAGCTAGCCAGCGAGCAAACGCCCACCGATTAGCAGCACTGTAGTAACTATTACACTCAACTGAAGGACTTGATTAGTGTAGTGTTAGCTAGCTACATAGCTGTCTTTGCTGTCTTCGTATCCAAGATAATTGTGTAGTTTAGAGTGTGTAGTCTTAGAGTGATTATCTTAATTTACCGAGGTTAGCTAGCCAGCTATTTGTCGTCCTTAACGTAGGAGACTCTGCTAGCTAGCCAACAGCTAGCCAACAGCTAGCCAACAGCTAGCCGACAGCTAGCCAACAGCTAGCCGACAGCTAGCCAACGTCTACCGAATAGGACTCAACAACCCGGTCGCATTCACAGGTAGTATCACATTTTCATTTCATTTCATTACAGTACAACGGTTTGATTTGTTTGATCGTAGCTAGCTACACATCTAGCTACATAGCCGTCTTTGTATCAAAGATAATTGTGTAGTCTAGAGCGATTTTCTAGGTTAGCTAGCCAGCTATTGTCGTTCTTTTAACGCAACGTAACGTAAACAACACTGCTAGCTAGCCAGCTAGCCCCGAATAGCAGCACTGCAGAAACTATTACACTCAACGGAACGACTTGATTAGTGTAGTGTCAACAACGCAGCCACTGCCAGCTAGCCTACTTCAGCAGTACTGTATCATTTTAATCATTTTAGTCAATAAGATTCTTGCTACGTAAGCTTAACTTTCTGAACATTCGAGACGTGTAGTCCACTTGTCATTCCAATCTCCTTTGCATTAGCGTAGCCTCTTCTGTAGCCTGTCAACTATGTGTCTGTCTATCCCTGTTCTCTCCTCTCTGCACAGACCATACAAACGCTCCACACCGCGTGGCCGCGGCCACCCTAATCTGGTGGTCCCAGCGCGTACGACCCACGTGGAGTTCCAGGTCTCCGGTAGCCTCTGGAACTGCCGATCTGCGGCCAACAAGGCAGAGTTCATCTCAGCCTATGCCTCCCTCCAGTCCCTCGACTTCTTGGCACTGACGGAAACATGGATCACCACAGACAACACTGCTACTCCTACTGCTCTCTCTTCGTCCGCCCACGTGTTCTCGCACACCCCGAGAGCTTCTGGTCAGCGGGGTGGTGGCACCGGGATCCTCATCTCTCCCAAGTGGTCATTCTCTCTTTCTCCCTTACCCATCTGTCTATCGCCTCCTTTGAATTCCATGCTGTCACAGTTACCAGCCCTTTCAAGCTTAACATCCTTATCATTTATCGCCCTCCAGGTTCCCTCGGAGAGTTCATCAATGAGCTTGATACCTTGATAAGCTCCTTTCCTGAGGACGGCTCACCTCTCACAGTGCTGGGCGACTTTAACCTCCCCACGTCTACCTTTGACTCATTCCTCTCTGCCTCCTTCTTTCCACTCCTCTCCTCTTTTGACCTCACCCTCTCACCTTCCCCCTACTCACAAGGCAGGCAATACGCTCGACCTCATCTTTACTAGATGCTGTTCTTCCACTAACCTCATTGCAACTCCCTCCAAGTCTCCGACCACTACCTTGTATCCTTGTCCCTCTCGCTCTCATCCAACACCTCCCACACTGCCCCTACTGGATGGTATCGCGCCGTCCCAACCTTCGCTCTCTCTCCCCCCGCTACTCTCTCCTCTTCCATCCTATCATCTCTTCCTTCTGCTCAAACCTTCTCCAACTTATCTCCTGATTCTGCCTCCTCAACCCTCCTCTCCTCCCTTTCTGCATCCTTTGACTCTCTATGTCCCCTATCCTCCAGGCCGGCTCGGTCCTCCCTCCCGCTCCGTGGCTCGACGACTCATTGCGAGCTCACAGAACAGGGCTCCGGGCAGCCGAGCGGAAATGGAGGAAAACTCGCCTCCCTGCGGACCTGGCATCCTTTCACTCCCTCCTCTCTACATTTTCCTCCTCTGTCTCTGCTGCTAAAGCCACTTTCTACCACTCTAAATTGCAAGCATCTGCCTCTAACCCTAGGAAGCTCTTTGCCACCTTCTCCTCCCTCCTGAATCCTCCTCCCCCTCCCCTCCCCTCCTCCCTCTCTGCAGATGACTTTGTCAACCATTTTGAAAAGAAGGTCGACGACATCCGATCTTCGTTTGCTAAGTCAAACGACACCGCTGGTTCTGCTCACACTGCCCTACCCTGTGCTCTGACCTCTTTCTCCCCTCTCTCTCCAGATGAAATCTCGCGTCTTGTGACGGCCGGCCGCCCAACAACCTGCCCGCTCGACCCTATCCCCTCCTCTCTTCTCCAGACCATTTCCGGAGACCTTCTCCCTTACCTCACCTCGCTCATCAACTCATCCCTGACCGCTGGCTACGTCCCTTCCGTCTTCAAGAGAGCGAGAGTTGCACCCCTTCTGAAAAAACCTACACTCGATCCCTCCGATGTCAACAACTACAGACCAGTATCCCTTCTTTCTTTTCTCTCCAAAACTCTTGAACGTGCCGTCGTTGGCCAGCTCTCCCGCTATCTCTCTCAGAATGACCTTCTTGATCCAAATCAGTCAGGTTTCAAGACTAGTCATTCAACTGAGACTGCTCTTCTCTGTATCACGGAGGCGCTCCGCACTGCTAAAGCTAACTCTCTCCCTCTGCTCTCATCCTTCTAGACCTATCGGCTGCCTTCGATACTGTGAACCATCAGATCCTCCTCTCCACCCTCTCCGAGTTGGGCATCTCCGGCGCGGCCCACGCTTGGATTGCGTCCTACCTGACAGGTCGCTCCTACCAGGTGGCGTGGCGAGAATCTGTCTCCTCACCACGCGCTCTCACCACTGGTGTCCTCAGGGCTCTGTTCTAGGCCCTCTCCTATTCTCGCTATACACCAAGTCACTTGGCTCTGTCATAACCTCACATGGTCTCTCCTATCATTGCTATGCAGACGACACACAATTAATCTTCTCCTTTCCCCCTTCTGATGACCAGGTGGCGAATCGCATCTCTGCATGTCTGGCAGACATATCAGTGTGGATGACGGATCACCACCTCAAGCTGAACCTCGGCAAGACGGAGCTGCTCTTCCTCCCGGGGAAGGACTGCCCGTTCCATGATCTCGCCATCACGGTTGACAACTCCATTGTGTCCTCCTCCCAGAGCGCTAAGAACCTTGGCGTGATCCTGGACAACACCCTGTCGTTCTCAACTAACATCAAGGCGGTGGCCCGTTCCTGTAGGTTCATGCTCTACAACATCCGCAGAGTACGACCCTGCCTCACACAGGAAGTGGCGCAGGTCCTAATCCAGGCACTTGTCATCTCCCGTCTGGATTACTGCAACTCGCTGTTGGCTGGGCTCCCTGCCTGTGCCATTAAACCCCTACAACTCATCCAGAACGCCGCAGCCCGTCTGGTGTTCAACCTTCCCAAGTTCTCTCACGTCACCCCGCTCCTCCGCTCTCTCCACTGGCTTCCAGTTGAAGCTCGCATCCGCTACAAGACCATGGTGCTTGCCTACGGAGCTGTGAGGGGAACGGCACCTCAGTACCTCCAGGCTCTGATCAGGCCCTACACCCAAACAAGGGCACTGCGTTCATCCACCTCTGGCCTGCTCGCCTCCCTACCACTGAGGAAGTACAGTTCCCGCTCAGCCCAGTCAAAACTGTTCGCTGCTCTGGCCCCCAATGGTGGAACAAACTCCCTCACGACGCCAGGACAGCGGAGTCAATCACCACCTTCCGGAGACACCTGAAACCCCACCTCTTTAAGGAATACCTAGGATAGGATAAAGTAATCCTTCTCACCCCCCTTAAAAGATTTAGATGCACTATTGTAAAGTGGCTGTTCCACTGGATGTCATAAGGTGAATGCACCAATTTGTAAGTCGCTCTGGATAAGAGCGTCTGCTAAATGACTTAAATGTAATGTAAATGTTGTAAGTCACTCTGGATAAGAGCGTCTGCTAAATGACTTAAATGTAATGTAAATGTCATAGCGGGTCTTGTACTTGTTCCTGTCTTCAGCCATAGCCTCAGGGTTGTAGCCCTTTGTGCGATAGCCCTATCCTATAGTTTAGGGCCAACCTCAGTGTTGATACATGGCCTTTGATTGGGAAAGCAGCGACAACTATGGGGACAAAGTCGCTGATTTGTTTCCAACGCGCTCGAGTCAGTTGTTGTTGATGAAAAGTCAAACCCCTCCCATGGAGCGAGATAGCTGCCAAAAGGTTGAACGTACGTATCATTAGGATTGTAAGAAAATTCACACAGAAATAGTTAGGATTGTAAAAAAAAGCCATGCGTGAAACCTGAAACGTAACCTTTAAATTAGATCTGTAAATGTACAAACCCTATGTTACGACTATGAATGAACATTTACATGTTACTTTACATCTCCCTTTACTATGTTACTGATCTTTTTTATTATGTACAAACTTTTGTCAGTACTGTGGCATCTGCAAAGGACATGAACTGAACGTAGCTAGTCAATCAAGCAACTCTAGCCCAGACGTTAGTTGCTTTGCAGCTTCCGGTTTCATTTCCAAAATACAAGTCCAGAGCTTGTTTTAGAATGGCATTCGATAATGACCCTATTCCAGTAGATGGCGAAGTATATGCTTGGTCCTTCAGTAAATTATAAAGACACAGAAGAGCCTTGTCTAGAATAACTGCCTGAGCTTTAAATTAGAAAGTAGATATGATTTAGGCCATGCCTATTCCACTATCTAAATATGCCATGCTGTTGTGTGTTATTTAATCGCCATATAATTGCATCATTTATTTTTATAGCCGCGTATGGCTACTGTGGTGATCATGTAACGTAAATGAAATCACACTTTTTCCAGTATTTGGGAGCATGGACTGTAGGTCTTATATTAGGCATTTTGACTGTTGTATTGGAGAATGCCAGTCTGTATGTAGACTTGTTACAGCCATTTGCGTTGCACAACCCCACAACGCAGAGGCTATATCCATATCAATAAATGAGACAAAACGAAATATTGATTAAATCTTGGCTATAATCTGTCCTGAGAAAAATAGCCAATGGCTCCCAAAGAGTCAATACTATCTATAGCCTAGTCTATAGGCTAGATCTGTTTTTCCCTATCAGCCACCGCATGTTCTTCTTCAAATATGTTGTTCAACATTTATGTAGAGGCTATATATATAGAGGCCTGTGAGCTAGGGCCTCTTTTTAAAGGGCTATAATAGAAACCGAGTTCTAAAATATTACCGCAAGACACAAGTACCCAAAATCATAGCCTAACAAGTTGAAGGCCTATTTCTTATTTGGATAGGCCTAAATTAAACATTGAATTATTCAAGTGATAGGCTAAAGAACTTTGGAGAATTTAGATCATTTTGAATACACACATGGGTTTCAATAAACAAATTAACAAGACTGTTCTATTCACTTTGATTTAGTTCCTAGAGAAACTCAGACATATTACATAATTGATGACATGACTGACTTAATGAAGGATTAATTAAATGTTCAAATATATTGGAATGATGAGTTGCACGCAACATGCGTGCTCCGCACTTGATTTGGCTAGTAGGCAAATAGGCCTACATTGGGGTATAATGACTATGGCTGCATGCCTCCAGAAGGGCATCTTCTGAGGCTGAGGGGTGCTTTTCTGAATGCCCATTGTGCTGTGGTGCTGCATGGAGAACACAAGCTCTTCAACTGGGCAGCAGTGTTGCGATGGAGGGAATAGCTTATACGGAGACTGCCTAAGATCGCTGCAACAGAGTTATTGTAAAATGTGGGGGAAAGCTTATGCTACATTTAACCTCTCCCTTGTTCATTTCAAAGTCCATATGTTCATGACCCGATTCATATAAATCATGTCAAATTATTTTTCATTCACATGAACCCTTCCTACAGAATGTGCTTGGGCAATATTTTGAGTGCTTAAATAATTCATAGATTACTATAAACTGGTCTATCTCCACGACATTCCTAGTTGGTCACCAAACATGTTTGTAAAAAATCTAACGATAAAGCCTTGCGTTCCTATTTTCTTTATTCCGTTCGTGCTGTTGGCGGTAGGTGCCCTAGTGCCGGGAAGGCAAAGTGTTCCCATTTTGAAACATTTCATGTGACTGAAGGTAGAACTTCAGCTACCCGGCAGGCCCAGAGAGCAAATCAAGTGCACCTATAGGCCTACTGCTGGCCAAACAGATAGCTCAGATCACCACAGTTTCCACGAGCCATTGTCTGTAAAAAATAATTCTTCATTGCAGAGCAAAGTTTAACAAAAAAATGTTAACCATGACTAGTGTCACGCCCTGACCTTAGAGCTTTTTATGTTTCTATTTTGGTTTGGTCAGGGTGTGATTTGGGTGGGCATTCTATGTTCCTTTTTCTATGTTTTTGTATTACTTTGTTTTGGCCGAGTATGGTTCTCAATCAGGGACATCTGTCTATCGTTGTCTCTGATTGGGAACCATATTAGGTAGCATTTTCCCACAGGGTTTTTGTGGGTAGTTATATTCTGTTTTGTGTTTCTCCACCTGACAGGACTGTTTCGGTTTTTGTTCATTCTCTTTGTGATTTTTGTTATTTAGTGTTCAGTTGAAATAAAAGTATGAACATGTACCACGCTGCGCTTTGGTCCACACCTTCTTCAACAGACAGTCGTTAGAACTAGAGAGTTACTCAACAAATACAGCAAAGCACTGTGGTTTTTACGAGTAAGGTAATGTTTAAGTTGTTATGCAGCACTGTCAACACGTTGTTCAACATCTTTTATCAGCCATAAAATACACTACAACCAGCACTGCAGCGCAGCTGCAATGAATGAGTATAGGAAAGTATTTCAATAAGCTTGTGTTATTAGTGTCTTGTCTCTTTTTTTAAAATATGGAGTAACATTTCACTTTATCTGGACACCGGCTTAACAACATGAATTGGTGTACGAGGCAGAAATAATGGAGTGCCACTTGAGTTTTGCCATCAGCTGGAAGACAGTGTCCCCTTTTCTCAGTGGAGGGAGGGAGAGCAGAGGGATGGTGAGTTGTGTGAGAGGCAGTCTTAAAAGCGTCCACATACTTCCGAGCCGAAACAGTTCGGAAGAGTTTGTGCATATATTATGCTGAAATTGAAGTTTTTATAGATTTTTTTTTAAGGCACATTATATTTTTTTTCTGAAGGCAAGCTGAAGTCGGTAGCAGAGGTCTACGCCCCTTTGTCAGTGATTGGTCAACAGTAGGGATTCTTCAATTAAGTCTTTGTCATTCAATGAGACGATTAGTTTTCATGCACATCTTTACATTGAGAAATACTGCACCAAACATCTTAGTCGCGTCATTTTACATCTAAGTACTCCTCGTCAAAAACGTCAAAATTAATGACATATCTTGAGTTATCTTAATTAATTAAGACTATTTTGAGGAAGTGTATGTATATTTTCTTTCTTGTTTTTCAAGCGAATGTCCTTTAAGGGGCTATGCAAGCACACTCGTTTGGTGCTCCTAGCTGACTTCGGCTAGCTGCCAGCTGAACTGAAGCATTCTCCCTTAAAACTGACCATCAGATGCAGGCCATAAGTCCAGTAAAATAAATAAATGCGCTAATTATTATGCTTCCTCAGCTGTGCCTCAAAAGTAATTCAACAAATTATCTATTACAAGTGTGATTATATACATACAGTTTTTAAATATAATTTCAAAATGGTCTGAGAAGAACAACATTGGCAGTCAATTCAAGCATAGCCAATATGCAGAGATAATGTTTTTGGCATATAGCCTACTACAAACTATAAATAGGTTGTTGTAAAGGCTTACATTTTTTAAAGTCATGTTTACAAACAAATCTGAGCAGTAGATCTCAGCTTGCATTTTGACTCAAAGTGATCTTGATTTAAAGGTTGGTGACCATTGGTCTAAAGTTTACAGGGCAACAAGCTCACACAGTCTCATGTCAGAATGAGACATTCATCCATGTCTCACAAACATTACATTTTGAAGTTCTAAACTTCAAATTTCGAAGTGTTTAGTTTGGGCATGAACTCCATCTTTTTAAGGTTAGGGTTAACTAAAGGCATTAACTCCACTAGGCCACCACATTCAGCAGCATATTCAGCATTCAGCAGAATATTTTGCACATAACCTATCACCTGCACATTAAGAGTGGGAAACCTTTTCTGTTTGCCTCGTTTAAATTGTTTTGGAATGGTTGCCGTCTATTGCTCTGTTCATATTTGGGAACCCATTGATGGTATCATGGCAACAAAACGATTGACTTCAACCTGTTGTGTGGTGGTGTATGGAAATTGTATTTGTTACTGTTTTGCTGATGATTGCATCCGAAAACATTGGCTCAATGAGGGCTGTGAGATGCCAATCAGCAAACTCCTGTTGAAAAGTGCCTGTTCCCAAAACCCAGAGGGTGGATAGCACTTGGATGTGCACCAGAATGGCATGTGCTCGCCTTTTTAAATCCCCGCAAAGATCCTATACGATTGGTTTTGGGAAACGATATCTGATCTGTACTTTCTGCAAAAATGTCCCATCTGTCTCTAAAAATGTACTATCTGTATTTCAACAATGGTGTCACTTTCACTTGTGTCTCTAATTTAACAAATTACTGTACTTTATATGGATTATTATTGTAACAAATGCACTGACATGGTAAAATCCTTACATAGCTTGCATGAATTCACAATGATTTAAATATTACCCTCACAATTTCACATATTTTCAACATATATTTGACCTATTCTATGCTTGACAAGCAGTTCCACCTCAATTTATGCACATTCTCAAGCAAACGTTCATATTGATAAATCTCTTTTTTTCATGGAAATGATCCCACACATGGTTTACGTACAGATTTGTGTCTACACATGATTGATAAATGAGGCCCCAGGTCTTTTCTTGACAATTTCACCCAGTCTCCACTTCCTCAGACTGAATTTACTGTCCATTTGTACTTCACAGGCTCTATTTTCAGCTGGCGTTAAGGCAGCACAATTGTCAAAAGCACACTCGTTTCTAATTTTGAGCTGTAAAAGCCATCATTCTTCTCTTTTCATATTCAAGTGACAGGATTTGTAATTTACCTGTCTTAAAGGAGGGTGTCCATATCTGAGGTGTCCTTAAAAAACGTGCACCAAAGTACCAATATCTGGCAGTGCTGTAGGGGATATTTAAGACCAACCAAAACCTGGTCTTAGCTGACAGTTGGTTATGTCATGGATTTTGACAGTGGAAGTGCAGCCTATCCAGCCATGATGCACAGTGCCCATATGCACATGCTATAACTGAGATGTGGTTGTTGTGACCATAAACTTCAAATTTAGAATTAAAAACCAAGAAATAGCCTCCCCTCTCAATGAAGGCAGTTTTTTTGTCCTGCCAAATGCATTTGACAAGTAGTCAAGACTATCAAAGGTTTTGCGTTTAATATTTTACACATCCAATCTATGAGAGCAGATTGTTTAACCAGCTCCTGTTATTATTTGCGATGTCTGTAAAAAATACAACTCCAAGTAAGCTACAGGTGAAGGCGGAAGTTGACATACACTTATGTTGGAGTCATTAACTCGTTTTTCAACCACTCCACAAATGTCTTGTTAACAAACTATAGTTTTGGCAGGTCGGTTAGGACATCTACTTTGTGCATGACTCAAGTCATTTTCAAACAATTGTTTAGAGAGATTATTTCACTTATAATTCACTATCACAATTCCAGTGGGTCAGAAGCTTACATACACTAAGTTGACTGTGCCTTTAAACAGCTTGGAAAATCCCTCTACCAAACCAGGACGGTACAACAATGATGACATGTCTTACTTAAATGATTGTTAATCTAACTGCAGTGTCCAGTTTACAGTAGCTTCTACAGTGAAGAAATACCATCAACACTGCAGTGTCAGTAGCTTCAACACAGGATAGCAGTGTTGACAGTTGCTATTGCTGTAGCCTATATGCTTAGTAAGCTGTATCAATCTGCAATGGACTAGGAAGAGTATATTTCGTGCCCCCAGCCAAAGATACTGCAATGTGTGAAAGCAGCCAAAGATACAAAACTTGAGACAACGGCATGCAGCTGTATCATCTGCAATGGACTAACAAATTTCGTGCCCCCAGCCAAAGATACAAAACTTGAGACAACGGCATGCAGCAATAAGCCAACAAACGTGTGAGTGGGCAAGCCCTCGTCACACCTACAATTTACTTCAATCAAATGTATTTATAAAGCCCTAATTACATCAGCTGATGTCAAAGTGCTGAACAGAAACCCAGCCTAAAACTCCAAACAGCAAGCAATGCAGGTGTAGAAGCACGGTGGCTACGGAAAAACTCCCTAGAAAGGCCAAAACCTAGAGAGGAACCAGGCTATGAGGGGTGGCCAGTCCTCTTCTGGCTGTGCCGGGTGGAGATTATAACAGAATATGGCCAAATGTTCATAGATGACCAGCAGGGTCAAATAAAAATAATCACAGTGGTTGTCGAGGGTGCAACAGGTCAGGAGTAAATGTCAGTTGGCTTTTCATAGCCGATCATACAGAGTATCTCTACTACTCCTGCTGTCTCTAGAGAGTTAAAAACAGCAGGTCTGGGACAGGTAGCACGTCCGGTGAGCAGTTCAGGTTTCCATAGCCTCAGGCAGAACAGTTGAAACTGGAGCAGCAGCATGGCCAGGTGGAGTGGGGATAGCAAGGAATCATCAGGCCAGGTAGTCCTGAGGCATGGTCCTAGTGCTCAGGTCCTCCGAGAGAAAGAAAGAGAGACAATTAGAGCGAGCATACTGAAATTCACACAGGACACTGGAAAAGACAGGAGAAATACTGCAGATAACATACTGACCCTAGCCCTCTGACACAAACTACTGCAGCATAAATACTGGAGACTGAGACTTATTCCTCAAAACCCAGCCTTTTTGCGCAATAATCTATTGCAAGCATAATTCCCACAGTGAAAATAGCTAAAATACTTCTGACATCCCCCGGACCTGAAGTCCTACCGTCAGCACTAAGAGCCCCATATGTCTGACTTGGTAAGTGGTCTTGATCTGAACACCTGGGTTTTCTTCCCTTCCTTTTCTTATCCCCCTGGTTTCTCTGCAGCTCTGGGGGAGGAGAGTGTTTGAGAGATTGCTGGCAGTGGCAGTAAAGCAGGCTGACAATTGGAGGTATGGAGGGCCACACACACACAAGGCGAGAGGGGGAGCACTTATTTCTCGACTAATGTGGTTCAGATATGGGGCTAAACTCCTGACCTGATGAAATCCCAGAGAAAAACCCATCTCCCACGAACAGAGGGCGAGACAGTAGCTATAAAGAAGTCTGGTTCCATGACAAATGAATGGGCTATAATACAATAAGTGCCATGTATTACAGTCTTCCCTGTGCACTCACACATGCACACTTACTTGCAAGCTCACACACAGGCCTATAATCACTCGGGCACACAAGATTTTGTAATACTTCATCTCTCCTTTTTCAAAAGTCCTCTACTCCACTCTCCACTCATCATTGCTGGCTATCTATTCAACAAAAATATCGAACTGTGATTTAAACAGACAAGAGTGATTTGTTGATGAGGTCCATTTACAAAACCATCCTCCGCTGGATAGCTTGGCAGGGTGCTTTTTGCAATACCACTACTGGTGTGGACAGAATTCATACTGACGTGTTTTGCAGGACACTGGCATTTGTTTCCCACAGGCTGAGCTTGAGCTCTGTGCACAGTCTCGTTCTACAGCACAAAATGTAATTAGCATCTCACTGTACCCAATGGGAAATGATGAGAGGACATGCTGGAGGTCCTGCATTAAAGCATGCGTCCCAAATAGGAATGAACAGAATCTTAGCAAGGGCGGTATCTGCCTTGCCAAATAAAGTTTGGTTTATGAAGCATCCAAACTAATACACTGCAAAATGTAATTTATCGTCATAATAGCCATTTAAAATATCTTGAAATAAGAAACTACTTGTATTAAGCCGTGTTTAGGTTAAATTTAACAAAATGATCTGCCAATGATAATTTAGCTTGGTACAAAAAAAAGCTAGACATTTTTTTTAAGTCATCAAATTTATTTATATAGCCCTTCTTACATCAGCTGATATCTCAAAGTGCTGTACAGAAACCCAGCCTAAAACCCCTAACAGCTAGCAATGCAGCTGTAGAAGCACGGTGGCTAGGAAAAACTCCCAAGAAAGGCCAAAACCTAGAGAGGAACCAGGCTATGAGGGGTGGCCAGTCCTCTTCTGGCTGTGCCGGGTGGAGATTGTAACAGAACATGGCCAAGATGTTCAAATGTTCATAAATGACCAGCATGGTCAAATAATAATAATTACAGTAGTTGTCGACGGTGCAGCAAGTCAGCACCTCAGGAGTAAATGTCAGTTGGCTTTTCATAGCCGATGATTAAGAGTATCTCTACCACTCCTGCTGTCTCTAGAAAGTTGAAAACAGCAGGTCTGGGACAGATGGCACATTCGGTGAACAGGTCAGGGGGTTCCATAGCCGCAGGCAGAACAGTTGAAACTGGAGCAGCAGCACGGCCAGGTGGACTGGAGACAGCAAGGAGTCATCATGCCAGGTAGTCCTGAGGCATGGTCATGGGCTCAGGTCCTCAGATGCAGAGAAAGAGAGAATTAGAGGGAGCATACTTAAATTCACACAGGACACCGGATAAGACAGAAGAAGTAATCCAGATATACAATGGGGCTAAAAAGTATTTAGTCAGCCAACAATTGTGCAAGTTCTCCCACTTAAAAAGATGAGGCCTGTAATTTTCATCATAGGTACACTTCAACTATGACAGACAAAATGAGAAATGAATCCAGAAAATCACATTCTAGGATTTTTAATTAATTTATTTGCAAATTATGGTGGAAAATAAGTATTTGGTCAATAACACAAGTTTCTCAATACTTTGTTATACAGTGCCTTGCAAAAGTATTCGGCCCCCTTGAACTTTGCGACCATTTGCCACATTTCAGGCTTCAAACTTAAAGATATAAAACTATATTTTTTCGTGAAGAATCAACAACAAGTGGGACACAATCATGAAGTGGAACGACATTTATTGGATATTTCAAACTTTTTTAAGAAATCAAAAACGGAAAAATTGGGCGTGCAAAATTATTCAGCCCCCTTAAGTTAATACTTTGTAGCGTCACCTTTTGCTGCGATTACAGCTGTAAGTCGCTTGGGGTATGTCTCTATCAGTTTTGCACATCGAGAGACTGAATTTTTTTCCCATTCCTCCTTGCAAAACAGCTCGAGCTCAGTGAGGTTGGATGGAGAGCATTTGTGAACAGCAGTTTTCAAGTCTTTCCACAGATTCTCGATTGGATTCAGGTCTGGACTTTGACTTGGCCATTCTAACACCTGGATATGTTTATTTTTGAACCATTCCATTGTAGATTTTGCTTTATGTTTTGGATCATTGTCTTGTTGGAAGACAAATCTCCGTCCCAGTCTCAGGTCTTTTGCAGACTCCATCAGGTTCTCTTCCAGAATGGTCCTGTATTTGGCTCCATCCATCTTCCCATCAATTTTAACCATCTTCCCTGTCCCTGCTGAAGAAAAGCAGGCCCAAACCATGATGCTGCCACCACCATATTTGACAGTGGGGATGGTGTGTTCAGGGTGATGAGCTGTGTTGCTTTTACGCCGTGTTGCTTTTACGCCAAACATAACGTTTTGCATTGTTGCCAAAAAGTTCAATTTTGGTTTCATCTGACCAGAGCACCTTCTTCCACATGTTTGGTGTGTCTCCCAGGTGGCTTGTGGCAAACTTTAAAAGACACTTTTTATGGATATCTTTAAGAAATGGCTTTCTTCTTGCCACTCTTCCTTAAAGGCCAGTTTTGTCCTATGGACTATATACGACTGATTGTTGTCCTAATCAGTCTTCTCCTTGTATGAGCTGAAAGTTTAGAGGGACGGCCAGGTCTTGGTAGATTTGCAGTGGTCTGATACTCCTTCCATTTCCATATTATCGCTTGCACAGTACTCCTTGGGATGTTTAAAGCTTGGGAAATCTTTTTGTATCCAAATCCGGCTTTAAACTTCTTCACAACAGTATCTCGGAACTGCCTGGTGTGTTCCTTGTTCTTCATGATGCTCTCTGCGCTTTTACCGGACCTCTGAGACTATCACAGTGCAGGTGCATTTATACGGAGACTTGATTACACACAGGTGGATTGTATTTATCAACATTAGTCATTTAGGTCAACATTGGATCATTCAGAGATCCTCACTGAACTTCTGGAGAGAGTTTGCTGCACTGAAAGTAAAGGGGCTGAATAATTTTGCACAGTTTTTGATTTGTTAAAAAAGTTTGAAATATCCAATAAATGTTGTTGCACTTCATGATTGTGTCCCACTTGTTGTTGATTCTTCACAAAAAAATACAGTTTTATACCTTTATGTTTAAAGCCTGAAATGTGGCAAAAGGTCGCAAAATTCAAGGGGGCCGAATACTTTCGCAAGGCACTGTATACCCTTTGTTGGAAATGACAGAGGTCAAACGTTTTCTGTAAGTCTTCACAAGGTTTTCACACACTGTGGCTGGTATTTTGGCCCATTTCTCCATGCAGATCTCCTCTAGAGCAGTGATGTTTTGGGGCTGTTGCTGGGCAACAGACTTTCAACTCCCTCCAAAGATTTTCTATGGGGTTGAGATCTGGAGACCACCATCTCCAGGACCTTGAAATGCTTCTTACGAAGCCACTCCTTCGTTGCCCGGGCGGTGTGTTTTGGATCATTGTCATGCTGAAAGACCCAGCCACGTTTCATCTTCAATGCCCTTGCTGATGGAAGGAGGTTTTCACTCAAAATCTCACGATACATGGCCCCATTCATTCTTTCCTTTACAAGGATCAGTCGTCCTTTGCAGAAAAACAGCCCCAAAGCATGATGTTTCCACCCCGATGCTTCACAGTAGGTATGGTGTTTTTTGGATGCAACTCAGCATTATTTGTCCTCCAAACACGACGAGTTGAGTTTTTACCAAAAATTATATTTTGTTTTCATCTGACCATATGACATTCTCCCAATCTTCTTCTGGATCATCCAAATGCTCTCTAGCAAACTTCAGACGGGCCTGGACATGTACTGGCTTAAGCAGGGGGACACGTCTGGCACTGCAGGATTTGAGTCCCTGGCGGCGTAGTGTGTTACTGATGGTAGGCTTTGTTACTTTGGTCCCAGCTCTCTGCAGGTAAATCACTAGTTCCCCCCCGTGTGGTTCTGGGATTTTTGCTCACCGTTCTTGTGATCAGTTTGACCCCACGGGGTGAGATCTTGCGTGGAGCCCCAGATCGAGGGAGATTATCAGTGGTCTTGTATGTCTTCCATTTCCTAATAATTGCTCCCACAGTTGATTTCTTCAAACCAAGTTGCTTACCTATTGCAGATTCAGTCTTCCCAGCGTGGTGCAGGTCTACAATTTTGTTTCTGGTGACCTTTGACAGATCTTTGGTCTTGGCCATAGTGGAGTTTGGAGTGTGACTGTTTGAGGTTGTGGACAGGTGTCTTTTATACTGATAATTTCAAACAGCTGCCATTAATACAGGTAACGAGTGGAGGACAGGGGAGCCTCTTAAAGAAGAAGTAACAGGTCTGAGAGCCAGAAATCTTGCTTGTTTGTCGGTGACCAAATACATATTTTCCACCATAATTTGCAAATAAATTCATAAAAAATCCTACAATGTGATTTTCTGGATTTTTTTCTTCTAATTTTGTCTGTCATAGTTGAAGTGTACCTATGATGAAAATTAAATGCCTCATCTTTTTCAGTGGGAGAACTTGTACAATTGGTGGCTAACTAAATACTTTTTTTGCCCCACTGTAGCAGACTGACCCTAGCCCCCTAACACAAACTACTGCAAAATAAATACTGGAGGCTGAGACAAGAGGGGTCAGGAGACACTGTGGGTGATAAGTGAATTATCCATTAATATATGATATTTAGGCTTGCTGAGATTTAACTTTTTTGCAGTGCAATACCCCTTCCACCTCTAAACTGCTTACTTAGCTAAGGAACTGTGGTCTCCGTCACTTGGTCACGTCATGCCATTGTTTTGAACATTCTCAAGCCGCCCTCTACCGGCTGAGCAATAGTTGTGCCCTGAAGTCGTGATGAACCCAGTCATTCTGGACAAAGGCTAACGACAGTTTATTCAAAATTACACGATAGTGCCTGGAAATACAATGACATTGCTAAGTAGTCAAATTTACTTTAGACAATTTTGTCATTAGCTAGCAAAGTTAGTCAAAAATAGCTAGGAATGTTAATGTTAGCTTGCTAAAATCTAGTGTCCTCTCCTCAATCTTAGCTAACTAGCTAATGTTATACTGCATCTAAAGTCAATGTGGACACATCAAAATGATGACAAGTGGTTTTACATTTACATTACATTTAAGTCATTTAGCAGACGCTCTTATCCAGAGCGACTTACAAATTGGTTCATTCACCTTATTACATCCAGTGGAACAGCCACTTTACAATAGTGCATCTAAATCTTTCAAGGGGGGTGAGAAGGATTACTTTATCCTATCCTAGGTATTCCTTAAAGAGGTGGGGTTTCAGGTGTCTCCGGAAGGTGGTGATTGACTCCGCTGTCCTGGCGTCGTGAGGGAGTGTGTTCCACCATTGGGGAGCCAGAACAGCGAACAGTTTTGACTGGGCTGAGCGGGAACTGTACTTCCTCAGTGGTAGGGAGGCGAGCAGGCCAGAGGTGGATGAACGCAGTGCCCTTGTTTGGGTGTAGGGCCTGATCAGAGCCTGGAGGTACTGAGGTGCCGTTCCCCTCACAGCTCCGTAGGCAAGCACCATGGTCTTGTAGCGGATGCGAGCTTCAACTGGAAGCCAGTGGAGAGAGCGGAGGAGCGGGGTGACGTGAGAGAACTTGGGAAGGTTGAACACCAGACGGGCTGCGGCGTTCTGGATGAGTTGTAGGGGTTTAATGGCACAGGCAGGAGCCCAGCCAACAGCGAGTTGCAGTAATCCAGACGGGAGATGACAAGTGCCTGGATTAGGACCTGCGCCACTTCCTGTGTGAGGCAGGGTCGTACTCTGCGGATGTTGTAGAGCATGAACCTACAGGAACGGGCCACCGCCTTGATGTTAGTTGAGAACGACAGGGTGTTGTCCAGGATCACGCCAAGGTTCTTAGCGCTCTGGGAGGAGGACACAATGGAGTTGTCAACCGTGATGGCGAGATCATGGAACGGGCAGTCCTTCCCCGGGAGGAAGAGCAGCTCCGTCTTGCCGAGGTTCAGCTTGAGGTGGTGATCCGTCATCCACATTGATATGTCTGCCAGACATGCAGAGATGCGATTCGCCACCTGGTCATCAGAAGGGGGAAAGGAGAAGATTAATTGTGTGTCGTCTGCATAGCAATGATAGGAGAGACCATGTGAGGTTATGACAGAGCCAAGTGACTTGGTGTATAGCGAGAATAGGAGAGAGCCTAGAACAGAGCCCTGGGGGACACCAGTGGTGAGAGCGCGTGGTGAGGAGACAGATTCTCGCCACGCCACCTGGTAGGAGCGACCTGTCAGGTAGGATGCAATCCAAGCGTGGGCCGCGCCGGAGATGCCCAACTCGGAGAGGGTGGAGAGGAGGATCTGATGGTTCACAGTATCGAAGGCGGAGAGAGAGTTAGAGAGAGTTAGCTTTAGCAGTGCGGAGCGCCTCCGTGATACAGAGAAGAGCAGTCTCAGTTGAATGACTAGTCTTGAAACCTGACTGATTTGGATCAAGAAGGTCATTCTGAGAGAGATAGCGGGAGAGCTGACCAAGGACGGCACGTTCAAGAGTTTTGGAGAGAAAAGAAAGAAGGGATACTGGTCTGTAGTTGTTGACATCGGAGGGATCGAGTGTAGGTTTTTTCAGAAGGGGTGCAACTCTCGCTCTCTTGAAGACGGAAGGGACGTAGCCAGCGGTCAGGGATGAGTTGATGAGCTAGGTGAGGTAAGGGAGAAGGTCTCCGGAAATGGTCTGGAGAAGAGAGGAGGGGATAGGGTCGAGCGGGCAGGTTGTTGGGCGGCCGGCCGTCACAAGACACGAGATTTCATCTGGAGAGAGAGGGGAGAAAGAGGTCAGAGCACAGGGTAGGGCAGTGTGAGCAGAACCAGCGGTGTCGTTTGACTTAGCAAACGAGGATCGGATGTCGTCGACCTTCTTTTCAAAATGGTTGACGAAGTCATCTGCAGAGAGGGAGGAGGGGGAGGGGGAGGAGGATTCAGGAGGGAGGAGAAGGTGGCAAAGAGCTTCCTAGGGTTAGAGGCAGATGCTTGGAATGTAGAGTGGTAGAAAGTGGCTTTAGCAGCAGAGACAGAGGAGGAAAATGTAGAGAGGAGGGAGTGAAAGGATGCCAGGTCCGCAGGGAGGCGAGATTTCCTCCATTTCCGCTCGGCTGCCCGGAGCCCTGTTCTGTTTTCCTACTAATTACATTGCCTTGCAAAAGTATTCACCCCCTTGGCATTTTTGCTATTACAACCTGTAATTTAAAATGATTTATATTTATATTTCATGTTATGGACATAACCAATTTGGACTATTTTGTGTAAGTGAAAAGCGGTGCGTGAATATGTATTCACCCCCTTTGCTATGAAGCCCCTAAACAAGATCTGGTGCAACCAATTACCTTCAGAAGTCACATAATCTGTTAATTAAAGTCTAAGTGTCACATGATCTGTCACATGATCTCAGTATAAATACACCTGTTCTGAAAGGCCCCTGAGTCTGGAACACCACTAAGCAAGGGGCACCACCAAGCAAGTGGCACCATGGAGACCAAGGAGCTCTCCAAACAGGTCAGGGACACATTTGTGGCGAAGTACAGATAAGGGTTGGGTTATACAAAGATATCTGAAACTTTGAACATCCCATGGAGCACCATTAAATCCATGATTAAAAAATGGAAAGAATATGGCACTACAACAAACCTGTCAAGAGAGGGCCACCCATCAAAACTCACAGACCAGGCAAGGAGGGCATTAATCCGAGAGGCAACAAAGAGACCAAAGAGAACCCTGAAGGAGCTGCAAAGCAACACATCGGAGATTGGAGTATCCATAGGACCACTTTAAGCTGTACACTCCACAGAGCTGGGCTTTATGGAAAGAGTGGCCAGAAAAAAAGCCATTGCTTAAAGAAAAACATAAGCAAACACGTTTGGAGTTCGCCAAAAGGCATGTGGGATACTCCCCAAACTTATGGGAGGGTACTCTGGTCAGATAAGACTAAGATTTAGTTGTTTGCCATCAAGGAAAACGCTATGTCTGCCGTTTTCCCACAGTGAAGCTTGGTGGTGCCAGCATCATGCAGTGGGGATGTTTTTCATCGGCAGGTACTGGGAAACTGGTCAGAATTGAAGGATTTAATGGATGGCGCTAAATACAGGGAAATTCTTGAGGAAACCTGTTGAGGAAACCAGTCTTCCAGAGGTTTTAGACTGGGACGAAGGTTCACCTTCCAGCAGGACAATGACCCTAAGCATACTGCTAAAGAAACACTCAAGTGGTTTAAGGGGAACATTTAAATGTCTTGAAATGGCCTAGTCAAAGCCCAGACCTCAATCCAATTGAGAATCTGTGGTATGACTTAAAGATTGCTATACTCCAGCGGAGCCCATCCAACTTGAAGGAGCTGGAGCAGTTTTGCCTTGAAGAATGGGCAAAAAACCCAGTGGCTAGATGTGCCAAGCTTATAGAGACATACCCCAAGACAGTTGCAGCTGTAATTGATGCAAAAGGTGGCTCTACAAAGTATTGACTTTGGGAGGGGGAGTAAATAGTTATGCACGCTCAAGTTCAGTTTTTTTGTCTTTCTTGTTTTTCACAAAAAAATATATTTAGCATTTTCAAAGTAGTAGGCATGTTGTGTAAATTAAATGATACAAACCCCCGAAAAATCTATTTTATTTCCAGGTTAAGGCAACAAAATAGGAAAAATGCCAAGGGGGGTGAATACTTTTGCAAGATACTGTATTTGCCTCCTATTGAATGATATTGTTATTCCAAGCCACTGTGATGTACTTTTGATGAAATCTTTATCAGCTCTCATTGAGTAAAATGCTCAGTTAGGCATCAGTGCAAAATTAACATTCTAAACAATATGGTGATGAAACATGCAACCCATTAATAAGTTTCACTAGCTGTCAGCTAGTATAAAGATTGTGAGACGAAAAACGGTAGTTAACCTGAGATTTTGGTCTGAATTTGGTTTGCCTAGTTCATGGTGCCATGTGTGCTGTATCCGAACATATGGGAGGCAACAGGATACCTTACTGAGCTGCATGCAGCATTTGTTTTGCCTGTTAACTTTCATTTAACAGTTTTAAATAAGATTCATGAATCCCCTCTGTGAACCGTCATATACCACGCAGATTAAACATGTTGTACAACACAAGTAATCATAATGATTATTTGACATACTGTATATTCTTTATGTTTCAGGCTGTGCTAGAGACAATGAACCAGAGGGTAGCAAAAGTAATTCCCTCAGAAAATGATACAAATATGAACAGTCCAGATGGAAGCCAAACCTTTTACAAACACAATCAGTATTCTATTTACATGAATGGCTGCTGCTGATGTGCCAGCATCAGGACCACTGGACCGAAACGAATGTGTCGAGTGCTCTTGTGGTCTGTGTATATTTTAGTGTGTGTGCCATACAGTCTGGGAGCGGTTGTGGTCTGGTGCGATAGTTCCAGTCTGTTTCCTTTAGGCTGTCAGGACTCTCACAGACTAAACAGGAGTAGAATAATAGTAAGGTTTACTGAAGAGTAGCTCTACACAGTAACTTTATCAACAAAAACAAATGAACAAACTAGGGATAAGAGCAAGCAGTCAAAACAAATCTCCAAGTGTCTGATGTCTCATCTGGATAGAGGATTTGATCTGTATACTGATATGCTTTTTAAAATGTACATTTTAGACATTTAGCAGACACTCTTATCCAAAGCAACTTGCAGTTAAGACAACAACATTTCACAGTTATAGTTAGTACAGCAAAGTCAATGCAACAGTAGTTTAGCTATCACATATTACTTTATTTTGTAATTTTGATGAGTATTCCTAAAAAGTGTTAAACAAATCAAAATATATTTTATTTGAGAATCTTCAAAGTAGCCAACCGTTGCCTTGATGACAGCTTTGCACACTCTTCGCGTTCTCTCAACCAGCTTCTTGAGGTAGTCACCTGGAATGCATTTCAATTAACAGGTGTGCCTTGTTAAAAGTTCATTTGTGGAATATATTTCCTTCTTAATGCATTTGAGCCAATCAGTTGTGTTGTGACAAGGTAGGGGTGATATACAGAAGATAGCCCTGTTTGGTAAAATACCAAATCCATATAATGGCAAGAAAGCTCATATTAGCAAAGAGAAACGATAGTCCATCATTACTTTAAGACATGAAAGTCATTCAATACAGAAAAGTTCAAGAACTTTTAACGTTTCTTCAAGTGCAGTCGCAAAAACCAAGCGCTATGATGAAACTGGGTCTCATGAGGACTGCCACAGGAAAGGAAGACCCAGAGTTACCTCTAATGAACTTATCCTTTGCAGCAGAGTTAACTGCACCTCAGACTGCAGCCCAGACTTCATTGTCGAATTGCTGCAAAGAAACCACTACTAAAGGACACCAATAAGAAGAAGACACTTGCTTGGGCCAAGAAACACGACCAATGGACATTAGACCAGCGAAATCTGTCCTTTGGTCTGAGACCAAATGCAAGATTTTTGGATCCAACCACCATGTCTTTGTGAGATGCAGAGTAGGTGAACGGGTCTCCACATGTGTGGTTCCCACCATGAAGCATGAAGGAGGTGTTATGGTGTGGGGATGCTTTTTTAATTTAGAATTCAAGGCACACTTAAGCAGCATGGCTACCACAGTGTCATGATCCAAATGGGTCTGATCAGCTTGGCAATGGATTACAGTAACCAGACCCTCTTTCACCCACAGAGGGGGGAGCTGGAAATTAAAGTAAAGGACATGGGTTGTTATTTTGTGATGTCATTAAAAATGTTAAAGGAAATATTGTAACTTAAAGTATATACACTACATGTATGAAGTCTCCATCGTTAACGTTGTATATGAAATAGGAAACATAAATAATTTTGTTAAGATAGGAATGTGATTTTAGGAGCCATAAGATATCATTTGTGTCTTATAAGCATTGCACAGTACGTAGCCAGTTAGGTCAGAGTGTGTCAGTCTGACAGTTCCGTCCCTTTTGACCAGAGTGCATCAAAGGATTGGTAAGAAATTAACATTTAGACCAGAAAGGAATTGAGCTGCAGCTCACGTCGGAAGTGGTTCGAACTCTGAATATTAACACATGGTAAAGGCGAGAAGCTCACCTCACAGACAATCACTGGTACGGCTGATTAGCCGTCATAAGCAAGGTATCCAGAAATGCGAATATAATATAATTCTACTACTCTTCATACCATGCTATTCAACTACTCCTCAAATCACATATTCTACTACTCTTATCAGCAACAGGAACCGTCGTCATGGCTGGCTAGCCTATCTTCCAAAATGAACAACAGTAGAAGATTGGGGATGGGGGGAGGGGGGGACCTTTTGGACAATCAGAGACTTACAAGCGTGCCCGTGGAAAGGCCAACACCCTCCTTTAAGAAGGCCGGGTTCCGACAGGGATAAACAGTGAACGAAGGCATTCCCACGTAAATAAATGAATGATTTCTTACTCCAAATGTGCTTCTACACCTGCATTGCTTGCTGTTTGGGGTTTTAGGCTGGGTTTCTGTACAGCACTTTGAGATTATCAGCTGATGTACGAAGGGCTATATAAATACATTTGATTTGATTGATTTGAAATGGGCGGCAGTTCATGTGCAAAGTATATGATTACTGTGAGAGTAGTTCCTAAAATGTATCAACGATAAGTGTCTCTTTCTCTTCCTCCCATCTCCTTTGTAAAAAGCTGCCATATTCTGTCAGTCAGCTAGGGACCTGTTTTAATGTATTACGTGTGTATGTTTCTGTGTTATCATTTAGTTAGCTAGTAAATAAATAATTTAACCAATTTGTGTAGTACTGAATCATAAGTAAGGCTGGGTTTTTTGCAGATGCAAGTTACGACTGTTCAGAATGATATGATACGAGGTTATGATTAATCCTTTGACTTTTATGGATGTGATAGGTAAATACCTTTGGAGTTTAATTCAGGAGATGGTAACTCTTTAAACAACTGCTCTTGTGGTGCCCAAAATTCCTAATGAGTTAATTGTTACATGATTAATTTAAATAAGGTAACAATTAACATGGTTAGTTGATTAGATAAATAAGTCATCAGATTAATGAAAATAAAGTCATGACTACAGCATTCTGCAGCGATACACCATCCCATCTGATTTGCGCTTAGTGGGACTACCATTTGTTTTTCAACAGGACAATGACCCAACACACCTCCAGGCTGTGTAAGGGCTATTTGTCCAAGAAGAAGAGGGATGGAGTGCATTAGAAGACCTGGCCTCCACAATCACTCAACCCAATTGAGATGGTTTGGGATGAGTTGGACCGCAGTGTGAAGGAAAAGCAGCCAACAAGTGCCCAGGATATGTGGGAACTGTTACATGTATGCTAAGAATCGGGAAGCAAGTACAGGGAGTGAATGTAATAAGTAAAGGAACATAACAAGAAACATGAGTAGCGTAAATAAATAAAACAGTGAAACAGAGTAAATAACGCCTGGGGAAAGAACCAAACGGAGTGACAGACATAGGGGAGGTAATCAGGTAGGTGATGGAGTCCAGGGGAGTCTCATGAGGCGCAGGTGCACGTTTCGATGGTGGCAGGAGTGCGTAATAATTCATAAACTGGCGAGAGGGAGTAGACGTCACAGGAACTCCTTGAAGACTGTTGGAAAAGCATTCAAGCTGAAGCTGGTTGAGAGAATGCCAAGGCAAAGGGTGGCTACTTCAAAGAATCTGAAATATAAAATATGTTTTGATTTGTTTAACACTTTTCGGTTACGACATGATTCCATGTGTTATTTCATAGTTTTAATGTATTCACTATTATTCTACAGTGTAGAAAATGGTAAAAATAAAGAAAAACCCTTGAATGAGGTGGTGAGTCCAACGTTTTGACTGGTACTGTATATCTATTATGCATGGGATTACATTGGAACAGATTTCCCAAATTAAAATCATTTGCTGGTGTTTTTGCAATCTGAAAAAAAAAGATAGACACTACCTTTCAAAAGTTGTCACGGAGAAATGTTCTTGTTTTTGAAAGAAAATGTAATATTTTGTCCATTAAAATAACATCAAATTGATCAGAAATAAAGTGTAGACAATGTTAATGTTGTAAATGACTATTGTAGCTGGAAAGCTGAGTTTATGTAACATCTACATAGGCATAAAGAAGCACATTATTAGCAACCATCACGCCTGTGTTCCAATGGCCCTTAGTGTTAGCCAATCCAAGTGTATACTTTTAAATAGGTTAATTGATCATTAGAAAACCCTTTTGCAATTATACTAGCACAGCAGAAAACTGTTGTTCTGATTAATAAAGCAATACAACTGGCCTTTCTTTAGACTAGTTGAGTATCTGGTGCATCCACATTTGTGGGTTTGTTGGCAGGCTCAACATGGCCTGAAACAAAGACCTTTCTTCACAGAACAGCGCAAACTGGCTCAAACCAGAATAGAAAGAGGAGTGGGAGCCCCCGGTGCACAACTGAGCAAGAGGACAAGTACATTAGTGTCTAGTTTGAGAAACAGACGCCTCACGAGTTCTCAACTGGCAGCTTCATTAAGTAGTACCCGCAAAACACCAGTCTCAAGAGGCGACTCAGGGATGCTGTCATGTCATTCCTACAGTCAGCATGCTAATTGCACGCTCCTTCAAAACTTGAGACATCTGTGGCATTGTGTTGGGTGACAAAACTGCACATTTGAGAGTGGCCTTTCATTGTCCCCAGCACAAGGTGCACCTGTGTAATGACCATGCCATTTAGTCAGCTTCTTGATATGCCACACCTGTCAGATGGATTATCTTGGCAAAGGAGAAATGCTCACTAACAGGGATGTTAACAAATTTGTGCACAACATTTGAGAGAAACACGCTTTTTGTGCGTATGGAACATTACTGGGATCTTTTATTTCAGCTCATGAAACATGGGAACAACACTTTACATGTTGCATTTATATTTTTGTTAAGTATATATTTTTGCTCAGAAAACTAGGTGGGCCAAATAAAATCACTGCCAGCTGGGCAACACTAATATAAGTCATCAGCAGTCATAAGCTTTCAGGGAGACTCTACAGAGCCAATTAGCCACAGAGTGGCAGACTGCCTTCCCTTCAAGACACCTATAGCACCCGATGTCACAGGAAGACCAAAAAGATCATCAAGGACATCAACCACCCGAGCCCCGGCCTGTTCACCCTACTACCTTCCAGAAGGCAAGGTCAGTACAAGTGCATCAAAGCTAGGACCGAGAGACTGAAAAACAGCTTCTATCTCAGCCATCACTAGCCGGGTACCACCCGGTTACTCAACCCTGAACCTTCGGAAGCTGCTGCCCTATATACATAGACATGGAATCACTGGTCACTTTAATAATGTTTATATACTGCTTTACTAATTTCAAATGTGTATAATGTATTCTATTCTACTGTATTTTAGTCAGTCACTCCGACATTGCTTTTCCTAATATTTATATTTTTCTTAATTCCATTATTTGACTTTTAGATGTGTGTATTGTTATATATTACTGACTGTTGGAGCTAGGAACAGAAGTATTTCGCTACACCCGCAAATAACATCTGCTAAATATGTGTATGTGACCAATGAAATTTGATTTGATTGGAGTGGCTTGGTGTAAGGGAAATGTCAGGGTTGTGCCCATACATACTCATTTACTGAGTCAGAAGAATGTCTGAGGGCAGATTTAGAGGTTGGATGAGAGCAATAATCATTAGCAAAACACCCACACCTCCCTGTTAGAACACTCTGTGGCAGTTGCTCTCTTGAGGAAAAAATAAACGTTTGCCTTCCGTCTGCCCTCCCATGTTTAAAAAGTCAAGGCATGCTGCAGATATTCTTTATGATGCTGTGAGCTAACCTTTGTTCCTCTCCTCCCCCTGCCTCCTTACTCACTCTCTCACATTGTAGTTGATCAGTCGGTTTCAAAACAGGGGTGATAGGCTGACAGTATGGAAAGGATTGCAGTCAAGTGAGGTTATACTGTATAGCCTGTGTTATGAGTTTCTTAATCCTACCAGAAAGAGGAGAGATTTGATACAGAATTAATCCACCTAAAATAAATATACAGTAGGTAACACTTTCTATGAAATACATATAACACTTTATAAACCCTTTATAATGCGATATAACACTGACTATAAGCATAATAACTCATAAGTATTTATAAGTATTTATAAAAATCAGTATGATGTTTTATAGATCATTAACTATAATGAATTATGAGATTATAGTTAACTAAATAGTATAGCCATACTGGTTTGAAAACACAAACAAGATACTTCTTACACACAAGGGCCCTGTGATACAATATAACAAACTCATACTAAAGCTTTTTAAAGCACTTTTCATGTATTTTTGTTTGCTGTAAATAAAGTTATTCACTTAATTAAAAAACACCATAATAGGCTAGGTATTTGTAGGCTTGAAGTAAAGTGTGAATTTTCCACAATAGAAAGAAAAAAAAACACACATGACAGTTAGCTTACCCTGGTAACATTTAATTTGACATTGTCAGTTAATATTACATTTACATTAATAAATGTAATATGGATATTTTTAAGCAAAGCTGTTCTTTATTTCAATACACAAGGATAAAATTCACAGTTAAGACATTAACATTACTTTGCCAAGGTAGTTGCAGGCAGCGCATTGCATTCCCCTCCACACAAGTCTGTAGCTTTCTACTGCTGCTAGCTAGCTCACAGGTCTATTGTATTAAACCTCTCCCCATGGACAGGCAGTAACTTTAACATTATTGGTTAGAGGCAAAGTCTTGCCACTTGCTAGCTAGCTATTCACACCTGTAGTGACACTACATGAGCACGAGCAGCCCCACCGTGCCACTACCAATGCATAGCTAGGTAGATAGCTAGCTACTAGCTTGCTAGCTACAGCAGGAATTCTGAATTATAAAGCTTACTTTGCAGCCAGCTCATTACATTCTATTTCAAGTTCACCTTAAACACAATTACTTTTTCATCTTAATACACATTGTTTAACTCAACCTAAGTTATTATCCAGTTTTTTTTTACGTTGGTTCACCCCATACAGAACCAATCAGTCGATACAATCAAGAACAATCATCAGAAATCAAGCGATATGAATCAGACAGAGGGGCGCCGCCTGACCCAGTAGTAGGTCAGAAGGTTGAAAATAAATATTCATATTGCAATTTTCAAGTGTAATGTTTTCTATTGTGATTTTGGATGATTTTAACTGAGACCAGTGTGCATGTCCACCAAAGCATCCCAGCTGTCACGGCGGATATGTTTACATTTAATTCTTATTATTTTCTTATTATTATTATTATATATTATTATTATTATTATTATTATTTCTGCTCTGGCTAAGTAGCAAGCTTATTTTCTTATTTTTGAAGCTATTTTGAAAGCTATTGTCCTAGTCATTATTATGAAGAGTTTGCTTTAAGTGTAACTCTGCTTTTGTGGTCTTATGCTAGCTACCGAAATAATTTAGGTTAAATTGAGGAGGTTATTTCCAAAACTCTATATCCACCAATTTTTCACATTTGTGTTTTTTGATCAGAAATGATTGCTTATGCGGGCCTCCCGGGTGGCGTGCGAGGTTAAAGGTGCTGTACTGCAGCGCCAGCTGTGCCATCAGAGTCCCTGGGTTCGCGCAAAGCTCTGTCGTAACCGGCCGCGACCGGGAGGTCCGTGGGGCGACGCACAATTGGCCTAGCGTCGCCCGGGTTAGGGAGGGGTTAGGGAGGGCTTGGTCGGTAGGGGTGTCCTTGTCTCATCGCGCACCAGCGACTCCTGGGGCGGGCTGGGCGCTAGCCAAGGTGGCCAGGTGCACGGTGTTTCCTCCGGTGCATTGGTGCGGCTGGCTTCCGGGTTGGATGCGCACTGTGTTAAGAAGCAGTGCGGCTTGGTTGGGTTGTGTATCGGAGGACGCATGACTTTCAACCTTCGTCTCTCCCGAGCCCGTACGGGAGTTGTAGAGATGAGACAAGATAGTAGCTACTACAACAATTGGATACCACGAAATTGGGGAGAAAAAGGGGTAAAATTCCCCAAAATAAATAAATAAATGATTGCTTATGGGTACTGTCATGTGTGTGAGTGTGTATAAAATATTACTATTCTCAGATTTTAATTAATATATTTTATGTGTGTATGAACACACACACACTACCATTCAAAAGTTTGGGGTCACTTAGAAATGTCTGATTTCCATGAAAACATAGATGAAATGAGTTGCGCAAAATGAATAAGAAATATAGTCAAGACGTTGAGAAGTTTATAAATTACGATTTTTAATTGAAATAGAGTGCTTCAAACTTTGCTTTAGTCAAAGAAACCACCATTTGCAGCAATTACAGCCTTGCAGACCTTTGGCATTCTGGTTGTCAATTTGTTGAGGTAATCTGAAGAGATTTCACCCCATGCTTCCTGAAGTTGGATTGGCTTGATGGGCACTTTTTACGTACCTTACGGTCAACCTGCTCCCATAACAGCTCAATAGGGTTGAGATCTGGTGACTGTGCTGGCCACTCCATTATAGACAGAATAACAGCAGACTTATTCTTGCCTAAATAGTCCTGTTGTAGAAGGAAATTGGATCCAATTAAGCGCCGTCCACAGGGTATGGCGTGGCGTTGCAAAATTAGGTGATTTCCTTCCTTCTTCAAGATCCCATTTACCCTGTACAAATCTCCCACTTTACCAGCACCAAAGCACCCCCAGTCCATCACATTGCCTCCACCATGCTTGACAGATGGCGTCAATGACTCCTCCTGCATCTTTTCATTTTTTCTGCATCTCATGAACGTTCTTCTTTGTGATATGAACACCTCAAACTTAGATTCATCTGCCCATAAAACTTTATTCCAATCTTCCTCTATCCAGTGTCTGTGTTTTTTTCCCCCATCTTAATCTTTTCTTTTTATTGGCCAGTCTGAGGTATGGCTTTTTCTTTGCTACTCCTGTAGTTGCCTCTTTACTGTTGACGTTGAGACTGGTGTTTTTTGGGTACTATTTAATGAAGCTGCCAGTTGAGGAGTTGTGAGGCATCTTTTTCTCAAACTAGACACTAATGTACTTGTCCTTTTGCTCAGTTGTGCACCGGGGCCTCCCACTCCTCTTCTGGTTATAGCCAGTTTGTGCTGTTCTGTAAGCATTGCACAAGATCTTCAGTTTCTTGGCAATTTCTCCCATGGAATAGCCTTCATTTCTCAGAACAAGAATAGACTGACCAGTTTCAAATCAAATCAAATGTATTTATATAGCCCTTCGTACATCAGCTGATATCTCAAAGTGCTGTACAGAAACCTGGCCTAAAATCCCAAACAGCAAGCAATGCAGGTGTAGAAGCATGGTGACTAGGAAAAACTCTCTAGAAAGGCCAAAACCTAGGAAGAAACCTAGAGGAACCAGGCTATGTGGGGTGGCCAGTCCTCTTCTGGCTGTGCCAGGTGGAGATTATAACAGAACATGGCCAAGATGTTCAAATGTTCATAAATGATCAGCATGGTCGAATAATAATAATCACAGGCAGAACAGTTGAAACTGGAGCAGCAGCACAGCCAGGTGGACTGGGGACAGCAAGGAGTGATCATGCCCGGTAGTCCTGAGGCATGGTCCTAGGGCTCAGGTCCTCCGAGAGAGAGAAAGAGAGAATTAGAGAGAGCATACTTAAATTCACACAGGACACCGGATAGGACAGGAGAAGTACTCCAGATATAACAAACTGACCCTAGCCCCCCGACACATAAACTACTGCAGCATAAATACTGGAGGCTGAGACAGGAGGGGTCAGGTGACACTGTGGCCCCATCCAATGACTCCCCTGGACAGGGCCAAACAGGAAGGATATAACCCCACCCACTTTGCCAAACCACAGCCCCCACACCACTAGAGGGATATCTTCAACCACCAACTTACCATCCTGAGACAAGGCCGAGTATAGCCCACAAAGATCTCCGCCACGGCACAACCCAAGGGGGTGCGCCAACCCAGACAGGAAGATCACATCAGTGACTCAACCCACTCAAGTGACTCACCCCTCCTAGGGACGGTATGAAATTGCCCTAGTAAGCCAGTGACTCAGCCCCTGTAATAGGGTTAGAGGCAGAGAATCCCAGTGGAAAGAGGGGAACTGGCCAGGCAGAGACAGCAAGGGCGGTTCGTTGCTCCAGAGCCTTTCCGTTCACCTTCACACTCCTGGGCTAGACTACACTCAATCATATGACCCACTGAAGAGATGAGTCTTCAGTCAAGACTTAAAGGTTGAGACAGAGTTTGCGTCTCTCACATGGGTAGGCAGACCATTCCATAAAAATGGAGCTCTATAGGAGAAAGCCCGGCCTCCAGCTGTTTGCTTAGACATTCTAGGGACAGTAAGGAGGCCTGTGTCTTGTGACCACAGCGTACGTGACTTTCAGAAGAAAGTCCTTTGTTCTTGGTCATTTGAGCCTGTAATCAAACCCACAAATGATGATGCTCTAGATACTCAACTAGTCTAAATAAGGCCCATTTATTGCTTCTTTAAATCAGGACAACAGTTTTCAGCTATGCTAACATAATTGAAAAAGGGTTTTCTAATGTTCAATTAGCCTTTTAAAATGATGAACTTGGATTAGCTAGCACAATGTGCCATTAGAACACAGGAGTGATGGTTGCTGAAAATGGGCCTCTGTACGCCTATGTAGATATTACATAAATATATATATTCATAAAAATAAATGTTTTTTTTTCATTTCCAGCTACAATAGTCATTTACAACATTAACAATGTCTACACTGTATTTCTGATCAATTTGATGTTATTTTAAGGGACAAAACAGTTGCTCTTCTTTGAAAAACAAGAACATTTCCAAGTGACCCCAAACTTTGGAACAGTAGTGTATACTGTATATACTTTTTTGGGGGAGGGGCTCAGAAACCCAAATAAAATCACCTGAGGGGCAAATTCGCCCCCCGGGCCACCAGTTGGGAAACCCTGGTCTACAGTATAGAACTTATCTAGCCATGATCAGCATCATGAACACCTACCCATAGCTCATAAGTCTGATGAGAAATATCGACTTCATGTCAAGTTATGTGGTCTGTGAACACTGTAACTTAAAAAATGCTATATATTACTTAAGCTGCTGATCGACTGTAGAAGAGACTTTCCTATTTGGCCCAGTGTCTCGTTGGTAACTTTTCTTATCTTACGTCAAAAGCTTTGTTTATGTGAGAAATATCAATTAGTGTGTTGATTAATAAATATAGGGTGTGGGCTTCTCTAGGAAGAGATCAAAGTTTACTATCTGAACTCCACAAACAACCTCAAGGCAACTCATTGTACTGACTAGTCATCTGTCTGCCATTATTTCAGCTTCTGTTTTCCTTCCTCTCTCTGAATGGATCCATTTATCCCTGAGGCACAGAGGTAGACTGACAGGTTGAGCATAGAATATGTGATATGACACACCTGGTTGCTATGGAAATGGAGCCCAATAGCAATTTGAAGTGTGTCAGGTAGATAGGGTTAGCTGGCACAGTGGCAGATGTCAGTTTGCAAGGAAGGCTATAAGACTGTCATGCACAGTGTCACATCTGCAGCACAATGAAGGGTAATCTCATGCACTCCTACCTACCACAACATATAATGTATTATTTATAACACTAGTGATGTCTTGTCTAAGAAAACATATTGGTGACGACTCATCCCACTGTCGAGAAGGACGCTATTCTTTTAAACTAAAAATGTATCCACCTCACATAGCTTACAAGCCAATCATAAACTGTTTTGGTTAGCATCCAAAGCAACACACTGGATTTTTAGAGGGGAGCATTTCTTAGAGGCCCATGCTTTTAGTAAATATGCAATGGGCTTTCAGAGCTTTACTGCAAAATAAACACGCCAAAGTTCAGGGGAGCAGAACATTTTTACTGCACTAAACAACTTTCTCTCGCTGTCTATCCCTCTTTCCTGCTCTTGGTCTCACCCATTGTGCTCCTTCTCCTATTTCTCACTGGTGCAAAGGCAACACCTGGCACAAAGGTTGATGGAGCTGATATAATTGGTTATAAAGGTTCTCCTCTTCTCAGTCTGGGCTATGTTCACTCTGATAGGTTGACAGGTGAGAAAACTCCTCTCGTTGTGTATCATTGTCAGTTCCATTTACTGTATGCTGTGTATTAAAGTGGAACTATAAGCTGTTTGTCTGGCGGTGTACTTTACTCTCATATCCATTTCTTTCACACCCACATGCACTTTCATCCAGAATCAATGGGTACTCTTCATATCAAACTCTTGTCAAACTCTGCATATGTGAGGCTAAAACATGTCAGGTACAGGGTGTACAAAGACAGTTATTTAGACAAGGCCACCTGCTATTAAAATGAATGCATCACAAGATGTTGTGTGATGACGGAAAGACATCATGGATAAGTGTAGTATAACTCAGCCTGCTGAAGTCTTTTCCTGTGAGCTTGGGACAAAATGCTACTATAAATGTTACTGCGAGGAGAATAAGGGAGACAGAAGAGGTAGACTTGAACTGGCAGGTTATATGACAGGGTGGGTGCTCTTAATGAACTGTATAGCTGAGCTGACACTGAAGCATTGCCCTAAGCTCTCTCCCTCCCTCCATCTTCCTCCCTCGTTCTTCCACACAATGTGAGCTGTCAAAGCACTGCTGTGACAGATATGTCTCTGAGTAATCACACTGCCTGACAATGCATGTAATGACACAGTGTTTTCCCCAAATACACTGCTGCGCAAAGTGCACAGAATATGAGGCAGCTTGTTCAAATTCTCCCTGACAGCTAACGATGTCTCTCAGATAAACCTAGCACAATTGTTGTCGAAATTCAACAAATGGCCATATATTAGGTGATTTCTATCAAATCAAATTGTATTTGTCCCATGCTTTGTAAACAAGTGTAGACTAACAGTGAAATGCTTACGTACGTACGGGTCCTTTTTCAATGATTTAAAAATAAAATATTATATTAAAAATATAGTGACACGAGGAATAACTACATTGAATAACAATTAAAAACAACATGGCTATACACAGCACCGAGTCGATGTGCAGGGGTACAAGATAACTGAGGTAGCTATGTACTATGGGGTGGCATGTAGCCTAGTGGTTAGAGCGTTGGGCCAGTAACCAAATGGTTTCTAGATCGAATCCCCGAGCTGACAAGGTAAAAATCAGTTGTTCTGCCCTGAACAAGGCCTAAGAAACCACTGTTCCTAGGTCGTTATTGTTAATAAGACTGACTTGCCTTGTTAAATAAAGGTAAAAAAAAAAAAAAACAGGTAGGATTAGTGACTAGGCAACACAATAGATAATAGGCAGCAGTGGGTAGCCATTTGATTAGCTTTTAGCAATCTAATGGCTTAGGGGTAGAAGCTGTTCAGGGTCCTGCTGGTTCCAGACTTGGTGCACTGACACTGTGCCGTGCGGTAATGGCGGATTGAGTGGCTGGAGTCTTTGAAAATGTTTTGGGCCTTCCTCTGAAATTACCTGGTATAGTCCTGGAGGGTGAGAAGCTCGGCCACAGTGATGTACTGTGCCCTACTCACCACCCTCTGTAGCGCCTTGCGGTCGGGTGCCTTGCACTTGCCGTACCAAGTGATGATGCAGCCAGTCAAGATGCTCTCAATGGTGTAGCTATATAACTTTGAGGATCTGAGGGCCCATGCCAAATATTTTCAGCCTCATGCGGGAGAAGAGGCACTATCATGCCCTCTGTGTGTGGACCATGTTAATTCCTTTGTGATGTGGACACCGAGGAAATTGAAGCTCTCGACCTGCTCTGCTACAGCCCCATCTACAGTGGGGCAAAAAAGTATTTAGTCAGCCACCAATTGTGCAAGTTCTCCCACTTAAAAAGATGAGAGAGGCCTGTAATTTTCATCATAGGTACACTTCAACTATGACAGACAAAATGAGAAGGAAAAAAAATCCAGAAAATCACATTGTAGGATTTTTAAAGAACTTATTTGCAAATTATGGTGGAAAATAAGTATTTGGTCAATAACAAAAGTTTCTCAATACTTTGTTATATACCCTTTGTTGGCAATGACAGAGGTCAAACATTTTCTGTAAGCCCCACTGTATGTAAATGGAGGCGTGCTCACCCCTCCATATACTATAGTCCATGATCAGCTCCCTCCCTCATTCTTCCACACGTGAGCTGTCAAAGCACTACTGTGTCAGATATGTCTCCATGAGTTGTGTTTTGAGTAGGTCTTTTTTGAAGAGTATGTGGTTCCAAAAGCCTAATTAACCTTTTATAACTAGGGGGCAGTATTTTCATTTTTGGATAAAAAGCGTTCCCGTTTTAAATGGGATATTTTGTCACGACAAGATGCTCGACTATGCATATAATTGACAGCTTTGGATAGAACACATTCTTACGTTTCCAGAACTGCAAAGATATTGTCTGTGAGTGCAACAGAACTGATGTTACAGGCGTAACCCAGATAAAAATCCAACCAGGAAGTGCCCTATTTTTTGAAAGGCCTGCATGCCAATGACTCCTTATATGGCTGTGAATGGGCTACGAATGAGCTTACGCTTTCTACGTATTCCCCAAGGTGTCTACAGCATTGTGACGTCTTTTTACGCATTTATGTTGAAGAATAGCCGTAAGGGACCACATTGAGCAAGTGGTCGCATGATGGCTCCCGCAGAAAATCTTGCATAACAAGTAGCCATTTTTCCAATCGCTTCTTATGAGAAACCAGTTGTCCCGGTGGATATTTTATCGAATAGATATGTGAAAAACACTTTGAGGATTGACTCTAAACAACGTTTGCCATGTTTGTCGATATTATGGAGCGATTTTGGAAAAAAGTTTGGTGTTGTAGCGACTGCATTTTCCGGTCGATTTCTCAGCCAAACGTGAAGAACAAATGGAGCTATTTCGCCTACAAAAATAATATTTTTGGAAAAAAGGAACATTTGCTATCTAACTGGGAGTCTCCTGAGTGAAAATATCTGAAGTTCTTCAAAGATAAATGATTTTGTCTCACCAGGGGTGATGGTCGGATTCGCGTTTATCGTCAAAGGAATGAGCGTTACACCGAGGCCTGTACTCTGGAGCGGGATGGATTTGGAGGTGGATGGCCCGTCATGGTCTGGGGCGATGTTTCACAGCATCATTGGACTGAGCTTGTTGTCATTGCCTGCAATCTCAATGGTACGCGTTAGAGGGAAGACATCCTCCTTCCTCATGTGGTACCCTTCCTGCAGGCTCATCCTGACATGACCCTCCAGCATGACAATGCCACCAGCCATACTGCTCTTTCTGTGAGTGATTTCCTGCAAGACAGGAATGTCAGTGTTCTGCCATGGCCAGCGAAGAGCCCGGATCTCAATCCCATTGAGCATGTCTGGGACCTGTTGGATCGGAGGGTGTGGGCAAGGACCATTCCCCCCAGAAATGTCCGGGAACTTGCAGGTGCCTTGGTGGAAGAGTGGGGTAACATCTCACAGCAAGAACTGGCAAATCTGGTACAGTCCATGAGGAGGAGATTCACTGCAGTACCTAATGCAGCTGGTGGCCACACCAGATACTGACTGTTAGTTTTAATTTTGACCCCCCTCCCCCTTTGTTCAGGGACACATTATTCCATTTCTGTTAGTCACATGTCTCTGGAACTTGTTCAGTTTATGTCTCACTTGTTGAATCTTGTTTACACGTGAAGTTTGCTGAAAATAAATGCAGTTGACAGTGAGAGGACGTTTCTTTTTTTTGCTTGACATTATATGTAGAGAGAACGTATTATTATTATATATTATGTTTATGTTTTCAATACATCAAACTGTTTTTGCATATTGATTAGGTCACTTTAAAACTGTGTTTGGGAGGTATTTATCAAAATGTCTTGTCAACAGGAAGCAGCGACATCCTAATTTTCAAAGTTTTAGGAATATAAATTTAACTTTCAACATTAATTTCCAATGTATTGTACTTAACCAGGCAAAAACTGCTGAATGAGTCTAAAAATGTGCTATGATTGATTTATTTTGATGATACTCGAGAAATCACCAATGCGCTTTTACTAGGCAGGTTTGCCGTGCTTAGTTGTAGCGTTGACAGAACCTGCCTAGTTATAGCGTTGACTGCAAGCTGACAGTGAATTCAGAACCGTTCCGTGGCTAGCAACACTAAACATACGTTTACCAGGTTTCCGTGAAGCAATTGTAATGACAGTCCACCACAACATACCCACGTTTCCAGATAAGCAAGGGGTTGTCTGTTTTTTATTTAATTGTGTATTAGAAACACAGTTTGAGATCATTGTGAGGGGATTTCACAAGTGGTTAGAAGGGGGAATTGGGCTTTCTGGGAAATTGTTGTCCGAGGTTGCAACATTAACCAAAGGGCAGGGCGACTGCTAGCTTTTAAGGCTTGCTGTTCCGAAGCAGTCCATTATTATTTCAGGAGCTGTAAGGATTGCTTTGACTTTTTAAGTCATTTGGGTCAGGTTTAAAATTCAGTCTCATCTTGACAAACTGTCTCTCTTTTTATTTTGAATCTAAATCCAATATGACAATCATAAGGTTCCTAATTCTGGGAAACACACACAGATCCTATCCCAGATTTGAGGAACTGCTTGGTGTCACATGATATTGTACACAGCATTCTAGGATTGGACTTAAAAATGTCAGAAATCATGATTAAAGGGATGTGTTCAATAATAGTAAATACATAAAGTGTAAGTGAGTGATAGATACAGTAAAGCTACACCAGCACATCACTGCAGATTGACCTGGACTGTTTCTTTGTGTTTTAGGAGTTTGGATTCTTCCTCAAGCAGCCAGCAGTAAGGCATCTTTTTCTAACTTTATACATGTCATTTGAGTTCAGCATGTAGTCAGAAAATGTCTCAAAATGACTGCAATTACTGTTAACAGAATTGTATTAATGGTGAGACTTCAGGTTTTCATCTGTTGGCATTTTATTTATTACCATATCGGTAAATTTTCCTTTAAGGGCTGTTTTGTTTTGATGATGAAGCAAGCTTGATTTCTCTGCTCTCTACAAATTAGATCAGCTAAGTCAACTTTCAAATAACTGCCTGGTTTTGGTTTTGAGATATGAAAAGCAACAGAGGACCTACTTCCTTCCACAGTCTGTAGATTCCGCACCAATAATATGAGAAGGTTGGAATTATTCTCAGTCTCAGTTACCCATGGTATTTCCTCCAGTGACGCTTGATCCACAAATACCATGTGCTACCAGGGTTTTAAACTGATAAATAGGTTTGCTTTGATTCATGTTATATGGACACCTATCAATCTTTCTCCCTCCAGCACACACTGAGCTGTGAGCACATGACAGTTGGTATGTTCTGGTCTCTACTGACTTACATGGGAAAGAGTGTGCTCAATGTCAACACTAGATCAAGTTCTACTCTCAAATGTAGATTTTTTGTAGATTTGTATTCCATCACACCTTATTAACTTACAATACATTCCGATTGTAGAGACAAAAATATATATTTTGCTTGAACTTTTGAACTTCGAGAGCACAAAACCTTCTTATTTGGTGTATAGTGCACAGATAAATCAGTGTACTGTCATATCTAGTTGTATGACATTTGCCCATTTTAGACAGATCTTTCACAGTACTACCGGGTATGGATGGACTTGGCCAGCAACCTCACACCCCTCATCCAAACACATCAGCTACGACACCTGGTAAAAGAGGTGAGAAACCACATATATCTCAGCCAACAATCAAATACAGTTAATTTTGGCTTCAGCAGTGATGTGACTTTGTATGTGTCTGGGCTTGTGATGGCCATGCTGATGTCTGTGATTGTACCTGTGTTGCTGATAGACCACATACTAAAAGACACATTGTTGGAAACAGACGCCCGTGCTGAGTTCCCATCACCTAAAGGGCCATCGGAAGCTGAGGCTGGCTCACCTTGGTCTATGTCTGGCAGGAGGGGCAATACCTGCCGGCCCAGGTAAAAAAACATTGCAGCATTAACTTTAACCTCAGACTTGAACTATGTCCCATTGATTGTTGGCATTGTTTGTGTTGATTAAACTTGCAAATTGCTGGCTCTGCCCTACTGGCTGGTCTCCCAGAGACTCGGCCTGCCCCCATCCTGACCTATGCAGATTCTGTTCTGGCCAAATGGAGACTAAATGACCTACAGGGTGAGCTGGGCCTTAGAACCTTACCCCCTGGTCTGTCACTACCCCATAGCTCTACCCCCTTGAACACTTTCCTTTCATCCCATTCCCCAAAATGCCACTACACCCTTATCCTCTACCATCAATTATATTAACACCACAGGACCATGTACTGTTTAGGAAACAAATGTATTGACATCAGTGGAGGCTGGTGACTTGAAACATTGAGGAGGATGGGTGACCTACAGTATATGAGCGTAACGCAAGAAGACGACAAAGTGTGTTTCAAAAATCATAAAATACTAATTATTTTAACCTAAAGCATTTAATAAAGACATTTATAGTACCATATTATGGGGAATAGGAATGCGAGGGCTACTTAAAGTGTTGGAAAGGGATCACAGCAAATGATTGAATGAGGGCTTGAGTTGAGGTGTTCAAAGGCTTGACCAGCGCAGGACAGGATTTGACTGGGATGACAAAAACAATAACACAACACACTACACAGTTAGACAAAACAGCTAAGAATGAGGTAGTCCAAGCAAGGAGGAAAATCATTTGTGTGTAATAATGTGATTGTGTATGTGTATGTGATTGACTCTACGGAGCTGTGAGGGGAACGGCACCTCAGTACCTCCAGGCTCTGATCAGGCCCTACACCCAAACAAGGGCACTGCGTTCATCCACCTCTGGCCTGCTCACCTCCCTACCACTGAGGAAGTACAGTTCCCGCTCAGCCCAGTCAAAACTGTTCGCTGCTCTGGCCCCCCAATGGTGGAACAAACTCCCTCACGACACCAGTACAGCGGAGTCAATCACCACCTTCCGGAGACACCTGAAACCCCACCTCTTTAAGGAATACCTAGGATAGGATAAAGTAATCCTTCTCACCCCCCCCCCCTTAAAAGATTTAGATGCACTATTGTAAAGTGGCTGTTCCACTGGATGTCATAAGGTGAATGCACCAATTTGTAAGTCGCTCTGGATAAGAGCGTCTGCTAAATGACTTAAATGTAAATGTAATAAAGAAATGAGTGAAAATGTATAGGGGTACTCACAGTACTTGGAGGGGAAACATTCAATGTGCCAGTGGATGTGCGGGCACATGAGACATGGCTTCAATTCATGTCAGGAGAAATTTGACAAAGGTCGTAGAGTGGAGTAGTCATCACCTCTTAATCAGGGAACAGGAGGGGACATATAGCAGACAAAAAGCAGATACATTCCATTACAGCTGCGCCATCGTAGGTTTGGACAATGACTTTCTCTATAAACTTAAATTCAGACATCTCAAAATGCATAAAGTCAAACACAGCACCTCGCCCACTTGACACAGCAAAGTAGCCCAAGAAACTTTCCTGAATAAAGCCCTGATCATCCAGTTTTTCCTTAAATGTTAACATAACTAGGAAAACTCTGGACCCTATAAGGTATGACAGTGAATAATCATTTGTAAAAAGGTTTTATATGGGATATGATGGGACCAGTTGATCATAATTAGATCACATGATTTTTAAAAACTGAAGAAAAAAAAAACTCCTGGCCCTAAATTATATTTAGACTAGATTAGGAAGGGGATTTCCTCTACCCAGACCACAACTGATAGACAATAGAACTCACAGGGCTGAGCTTGCGTTATGTATGTTTGCATTATGCAGGCCTATGCAACTGTAGGCCTTGTAAAACATTTACTCACATCCATCATCACTATTATGTTGATTCATTCATTACAGTTAATCATTTTGGATTAAAAACGTATAGGCAGCCTAGCCAGCCCAATTTGGAATATAAACTAAATTTGACCACATTCACATGTTCTCTTGGCGCACAAATGGACTATAAATACATAACGTAACCAATTAGTTTACCCTGACCAGATGGACAGGGCGCATAGGCTGTATGCAGCTGCTCTAATTAGTAACCTACAGTTGATTAGACTGAAAATAGTATTGTTTTCATCCCATACACCATTTCAGATTTCGAATGTTTAGGTGTAGTCTAGGTTGCTGCAGCATATATATCATTAGTTTTTGCTTGTGTCTGTCCGGGGTGATTGTGTTATCATCTTTGGGAAATAAATACCGGAGGAAAGTGGAAAGTCTACTTGAGCACACACGAAAAAAATGTGCTGCGTCAAACTCTCTTTAATCTTTTAATGGATGATGCGGTGGAAGCTATCAAATCATTCGGAATTGTTTTCGACATCTCAGAAATGACAGTCGAAAGTTTGATATGTTCAGCAAGTAAAAGCATCGTAACGTTCAATTACCTCGGCAAAACTCCTTGTCGGCGGAACTGTCCATCTTGTCATGTCCTCTAAAAGCAAATTATTGCATGCCCAAAAACGCAGGCAAGACCAATAATACAGGCTCCCTGTTAACCAGCTATACTTTTGATACCAGGTGATATTGAACGAGCTCACCTTTTCATCTTTCTTCATGAAACTGATCTCATACAGCGGTCGACCCTCGCTTTTAATTCGCATCTTTTCCGTGTACGCCAGAGAATGAAAGGGATTCTTCAACAAAAAGTCCACAACATTTTCGGCAGCGTTGGTCATTCTACCATTCTGGTGTAGAAAACTTCACACTCGCGCTGGTACAGTAGCTAGCTACTGAAATTAGCAAGACAATTGCACTAACTGGACACAAAAATCAAGTTTTAGAACCAATAAAACAATTTATAATATACCTATTCAGTCTACTGTAATTTGAATTGAATAATAACCAAAAAATGCTCAACTATCACCTTTCATATTATCTCTATCCAACAATGTATCCAAATTCTTCCTAGGTTTTGTATTGATGTCAATGTACTATGGCGCTACCCCAGGCAGTGCTGTTGAAGTTACTGTAGACCTTCATTGCAAAAAAAAGGGCTAATCAATTATTTGGTGACATATGAATATATTTAATATAGTTTTATTTAAATATGATAACTTTTTAATGTTTCACAATTCTTTTTTTTTAATGATATTTCACTGAGGATGGTCCTCCCCTTCCTCCCATTCTTTCATAAACTTGTCATTTCAGGGACATGAAGATTACGTGAATATGACAGATACACTATCATGACAAGTACATTTGAATTGATCTCCTATAAATTCCTGTTTTCGGTTCTGTTTTTATGTGGTTTCCATACAATATTCATGTGGTTTTGAATATAGGAACTCGGATACACTATTCTCTTTCACTAGGGGAGAAAGCTGTAGAGTCTTCTTCCTGGTCTCTCTCTTGATGGAGAGGATTTCAAGCTCAGGAATACAGGAAAGTATATGTGTCTTTCTTTCTCTTTATCTTGCTCTATCTATGTATTTCTCACAGACTTTGTATCTCTCTGACATTCTCATTGTAACCCTGATTCTCCTTCTGTCTCTTTCTGTCTTTGTGATCTCTTCAGCAAGGGCGCAACTTTGGTTTTAGAGGTGGGAGGGACATCATTTTTCGGGGGACTTGGTTCCCCCTTTTCTGCTATAACAGCCTCCACTCTTCTGGGAAGGCTTTCCACTAGATTCATCCCACAGGGGTTGAAATCAGGGCTTTGTGCAGGCCAGTCGAGTTCTTCAACACGGATCCCAACAAACACTTTCTGTAAGGACCTCGCTTTGTGCATGGGGGCATTGTCACGCTGAAACAGGAAAGGGCCTTCCCCAAACTGTTGCCACGAAGTTGGAAAAACAACTGTCTAGAATGGCATTATATGCTATGTCATTTATTTATTTTCACTGGAACTAATGAGGATAGCTCGAACCATGAAAAACAGCCCCAGACCATTATTCCTCCTCCACCAAACTTTACAGTTGGCACTATGCAATCGGGCAGATAGCGTATTCTTGGCATCTGCCAAACCCAGATATTTCTGTAGGACTGCCAGATGGTGAAGAGTGATTCATCACTTCACTGCTCCAGAGTCCAATGGTGGTGAGCTTTACACCACTCCAGCTGGCGCTTGGCATTGCACATGGTGATCTTAGGCTTGTATACGACTGCTCGGACATGGAAACCCATTTCATGAAGCTCCTGACTAACAGTTCTTGTGCTGACGTTGCTTCCAGAGGCAGTTTGGAACTTGGTAGGGAATGTTGCAACAAAGGACAGATGATTTTTATGCGCTACGTGCTTCAGGACTCAGCGGCCCCATTCTGTGAGCTTGTGTGGCCTACCACTTTGTGGCTGAGCCATTGTTGCTTCTAGACAGGTGGCATCCTATGACTGTGCCACGTTGCTGAGCTCACTGAGCTCTTCAGTCAGGTCATTCTACTGCCAATGTTTGTCTATGGAGATGTCATGGCTGTGTGTTTTATACACCTGACAGCAACAGGTGTGGCTGAAATAGACGAATCCACTAATTTGAAGGGGTGTCCACATACTTTTGTATATATAGTGTAACTCTGTATAGTGCTGTCGTACATGGAGTGATAACCCCATGCTTCAGGAGGGCTGCTGTATGAGGGTGTAGGGGATGAACCAATGATTATGTCAGGGGAAACACAGAGTTCCACCATTCAATGCTTTGATGCTCTACTGGGCATCTGTCATGACGACCATGCAGGTATGGCCCCATTCTGACCAGATAAGCCTCTCTTTCTATATAAAAAGTCAAGTTGAATTTTCAGTGATATTTCAATATGGGTTCTAACCAAAGCGTATCTCCCCTCTGATCTCACCTCTTCACTCTCCTAATTTCTCCTTGGTCGTTCCTCCTCTGCATCTCTGCATGTACAGCATCTTTCCCACTGCCAGCTGATAGAGACTCCGACTGGCTGTCCCCCTCTAGGTGACTTTGTCCTATGACTGCTGTTGGTCTGCCTTGGTGGATCTGCAGAGTTACCATCTCTCTAACATGGCCCGAAACATACAGTTGAAGTCAGAAGTTTACATGCACCTTAGCCAAATACATTTAAACTTAGTTTTTCACAATTCTTGACATTTAATCCTGGGCATCTGTCATGAAGACCATAACAATTCCCTGTCTTAGGACTGGTAGGATCACCTCTTTATTTTAAAAATGTGAAATGTCAAAATAATGGTAGCGAGAATTATTTATTTCAGCTTTTATTTCTTTCATCACATTCCCAGTGGCTCAGAAGTTTACATACACTCAATAAGTAATTGGTAGCATTGCCTTTAAATTGTTTAACTTGGTTCAAACATTTCAGGGAGCCTTCCATAAGCTTCCCACAATAAGTTGGGTGAATTTTGGCCCATTCCTCCTGACAGAGCTGATGTAACAGTCAGGTTTGTAGGCCTCCTTGCTCGCACACGCTTTTTCAGTTCTGCCCACAACTTTTCGATGGGATTGAGGTCAGGGCTTTGTGATGGCCACTCCAATACCTTGACTTTGTTGACCTTAAGCCATTGTGCCAACATTTTGGAAGTATGCTTGGGGTCATTGTCCATTTGGAAGACCCATTTGCGACCAAGCTTTAACTTCCTGACTGATGTCTTGAGATGTTGCTTCAATATATCCACATCATTTTCCAGCCTCGTGATGCCTTCTATTTTGTGATGTGCACCAGTCCTTCCTGAAGCAAAGCACCCCCACAACATGATGCTGTTGCTGGATGGTGTTCTTTCGCTTGCAAGCCTCCGCCATTTTCCTCCAAACATAACGATGGTCAGTATGGCCAAACAGTTATATTTTTGTTTCATCAGACCAGAGGACATTTCTCCAAAAAGTACGATCTTTGTACCCAAATGCAGTTGCAAACCGTGGTCTGGCATTTCTATGGTGGTTTTGGAGCAGTGGTTTCTTCCTTGCTGAGCGGCCTTTCAGGTTATGTCTATATAGGACTCGTTTTACTGTGGATATAAACACTTTTGTACCTGTTTCCTCCAGCATCTTCACAAGGTCCTTTGCTGTTGTTCTGTGATTGATTTGCACTCTTCGTAACAAAGTACGTTCATCTCTAGGAGACTTAACTAATCTCCTTCCTGAGCGGTATGATGGCTGAGTGGTCCCATGGTGTTTATACTTGCATTTGTACAGGTGAACTTGGTACCTTCAGGCGTTTGGAAATTGCTCCCAAGGATGAACCAGACATGTGGAGGTCTGATTTGTTTTGATTTTCCCATGATGTCAAGCAAAGAGGCACTGAGTAATACATCCACAGGTACACCTCCAATTGACTCAAATGATGTCAATTAGCCTATCAGAAGCTTCTAAAGCCATGACATAATTTTCGGGAATTTTCCAAGCTGTTTTAAGGGATGTTTAGAGTGTGCAAAGCTGTCATCAAGACAAAGGGTGGCTACTTTGAATAATCTCAAAAATCAAATATATTTTGATTGGTTTAACTTTTTTGGTTATTACATGATTTCATATGTGTTATTTCATAGTTTTATGTCTTCACTATTATTCTACAATGTAGAAATGAGTAAATATATAGAAAAACCTTTGAATGAGTAGGTGTGTCCAAACTTTTGAAAGCAATCATGTGCTGCATTTCAGTGTGGATCAAGTCAATTCTGGTAGCAGACTAGCGGTCTATTATGAATTGGGCTTGAACAGTGGCTGGCCGCTGAAGGTAGTGTGGAAAACGGTTGACTAGAGCACAAATCCTCTGTAGAAACATTCCTCTTTACAACCTTTCTACCCTCTGGTACTGTATATATGTATATACTGTATATGTAACCAAAAGATAGTGATGTATCCATATCAGTGTTGACTGTGTGTGAGTCATGTCTTTGAGATCAGTGCTCTCTGGGTGGCACCACGTATACTCTTTAGGAAGGGCAGTGGCCTGGAGCTGCTGGTGCCAGTGTCATCCAATGCTTGACTATAACTTCAGTTTTCTTGCTTAGGTAAACACTACATAGTTATTCTAAATATTATTACTCAAATTAGTTGGAAATCAAGTTCTGGCAAGGGCTGACCCACTTCCAACACTCCCTGGGGCATTTGTGTAAGATGATCTACTTTACTAGGAATAACCAAGCAAACGATGTGGCACCATCAACTAAGCCGACACAACACAACTTTATGGTTGTGGAAAAATGACAACCTTAGACATGAATCTCCACACTAAAATATGGGTGGCGGCAGGTAGCCTAGTAGTTACAGTGTTGGGCCTGTAACCGAAAGTTTGCTGGATCGAATCCCTGAGCAGACCAGGTAAATATCTGTCATTCTGCACCTGAACAATGCAGTTAACCCACTGTTCTCTGGTAGGTTGTCATTGTAAATAAGAATGTGTTCTTAACTGACTTGCTTAGTTAAATAAAGGTTCAAATCAAATGAAAAAAAGCATACCAGACAGAAATGGGAAAACATTGATGCTTTGTTGTGTGACATTATAGTGGTGATTTATGTCATAGGTATTGAATTGTAAACCACTTTGCCTTATTACCTCCATTGTGGGTCTCCAACTCTACCCAAAGTGCATCTTAACCTGCCCGTAGTTATGGGATTAAGGGATTCTATGCTTGAGTAGAAACCCTTCGGTGTGATGTAGGCTGTTTTACAGTAGATAGAACAAATGGATTTACCAGCCATGCTTTCGTATGGGGTCTCAAATGGCCCCCCAAAAATAATGTTTATTCACTGATGTGTGTTATGGTTAATAGCACTAGTGGTCACGGTACTGGGTCAGCTTGGTAAAAGAGATTGAAAGTGAATGGTACTGTGATGTACACAGGACACTAACAGGATAGGAGGACCTGGCTGATGCCAATACAAATCCTTCACTGATGTGGTAAACTGCAGTTGGCAACATGCCTCAGCATTGCTTCACATTTCAACTCTAAACATCAGTATGCAGTTTGAGAGGTCTTCCCTTATCCAGTAGACTTTATGACTAGATTCAATCAGATCATGCGTTAACGGGCAATAGACGACACCCTCATAGCTGATGTTTTGGAGTTTGGAGGTGTTTGAGGTGTAACTGCATTGGAGCTGTCAAATTGGTGAGCCGCTGCTCTTGATCATTGTTACAAAACCACACCCGTCCTTCTCGCGTCAGAAGTCCAGAACAAGAAAGTGTAAGCTATAAAAATAATTACTAAATTTGAAACCATACACAAAATGCATACTTTGACCGAATAGTTAGTAAGCGGTCATAATTTAATGAGAGTCTGTGAAGGAAGAAACCACATGGAAAAAGTGACAAGGAAGTTAGGTCCCAATAACTGATTTCACCAAGTCAAATTAATGAATTTATTGTGTTGAGGTTTCATGATACTTGTATCTAAACCAAAGTAGATAACATTAAGCTTGTTCTTTTCATCAGCTTGGGTCTCTATATGCTTCAATATGAGGTCCTAAACCTAGCATGAAAGTGCATGCTTGTTGCTGTGTGGGTTAATATAGTCAAAATGTTTGCCTTCAGGTAAGTTGAGTCAATGGCAAGTTGAGAAAATGAATGTGCATGGGTTATGTTAAAAGTTTTGCCTGTGTTAAAATATGCTTAAAAAATGTAAAAGACCAAAAAGGGATAGTGTTGAATTGTTTTGGGGCACTAAAGTTGTAAAAAGTTAGTGGTCATATTTTAGTCAGTACAGAAATTTGTCGGCGGATTAATTTACCCTGTCCCGCAGATTTATCCTCCCCAAAAAGCTATATTTTCAGAACTGTAATGTATATGTAACAGTATAGCTTCCGTCCCTCTCCTCGCCCCAACCTGGGCTCAAACCAGGGACCCTCTGTACACATCAACAACAACCACCCCCGAAACATCGTTACCCATCGCACCACAAAAGACACTGCCTGTCACGCCCTGGTCGAAGTATTTTGTGTTTTTCTTCATGTATTAGGTCAGGCCAGGGTGTGACATGGGTTTTTGTATGTGGTGTGTAGCTTAGTGGGATTGTAGCTTAGTGGGGTGTTCTAGGAAAGTCTATGGCTGTCTGAAGTGGTTCTCAATCAGAGGCAGGTGTTTATCGTTGTCTCTGATTGGGAACCATATTTAGGCAGCCATATTCTTTGGTTGTATTGTGGGTGATTGTCCTGAGTGTCTTGATGGCCTTGTTCGATGTCAGTTGACACAAGTATAGGCTGTTTTCGGTTTTCGTTTCGTTTATTGTTTTGTAGTGTTCGTGTTTAGTCGTGTTTACGTCTGTCTAAATAAACATGGATCGCAATCGACACGCTGCAGTTTGGTCCGACTCTCCTTCACCATATGAAAACCGTGACAGAATCACCCACCACAGGACCAAGCAGCGTGTCAACAGGCAGGAGCAGCCCAAAGAGGAGAAGCGCAATAAGGATTTCTGGACATGGGAGGAAATCCTCGACAGGGGAGGACCCTGGGCTAAACCAGGGGAATATCGCCGCCCCAAGGAGGAACTAGAGGCGGCAAAAGCGGAGAGGCGCTGGTATGAGGAGGCAGCACGGCGACGTGAATGAAAGCCCGGGAATCAGCCCCAAAAATTTCTTGGGGGGCTTACAGGGAGTATGGCTACGCCAGGTAGGAGACCTGCGCAAACTCCCTGTGCTTACCGGGGGGCTAGAAAGACCGGGCAGGCACCGTGTTATGCAGTGGTGCGCACGGTGTCCCCAGTGCGGGTGCATAGCCCGGTGCGGTATATTCCAGCTCCGTGTATCGGCCGGGCGAGATTGAGCGTAGAGCCAAATGCCATGAAGCCGGCTCTACGCATCTGGTCCCCAGTGCGTCTCCTTGGGCCGGCTTACATGGCACCAGCCTTGCGTTCAGGGTCTCCGGTTCGCCTACATAGCCCAGTGCGGGCTATTCCACCTCGCTGCACTGGCAGGGCGACCGAGAGTATTCAACCAAGAGCTCCAGTGCGCCTGCACGGTTCAGTCTATCCAGTACCACCTCCACACCCCAGCCCTCCGGTAGCAGCTCCCCGCACCAGGCTTCCTGTGCGTGTCCTCGGCCCAGTACTACCAGTGCCAGCACCACACATCAGGCCTACAGTGCACCTCGCCTCTCCTGCGCTGTCGGAGTCTCCCGCCTCTCCTGCGCTGTCGGAGTCTCCCGCCTCTCCAGCGCTGTCGGAGCCTTTCTCCTCTCCTGCGCTACCGGAGTCTCCTGTCTGTTCAGTGCAGCCAGAGCTGCCAGCCTGCATGGAGCAGTCAGAGCTGTCAGCCTGCATGGAGCAGTCAGAGCTGTCAGTCTGCATGAAGCAGCCAGAGCTGTCCGTCTGCATGGAGCAGTCAGAGCTGTCAGTCTGCATGAAGCAGCCAGAGCTGTCAGTCTGCAGGGAGCTGCCAGTCTGCAGGGAGCTGCCAGTCTGCAAGGAGCTGCCAGTCTGCAAGGAGCTGCCAGTCTGCAGGGAGCTGCCGGTCTGCAGGGAGCTGCCGGTCTGCAAGGAGCTGCCAGTCTGCAAGGAGCAGCCAGATTCTTCCAGATCTGCCAGTCAACCAGGCTCTTCCAGATCTGCCAGTCAGCCAGACTCTTCCAGATCTGCCAGTCAGCCGGGAACTGCCAGTCAGCCAAGATCTGCCAGTCGGCCAGGATCCGCCAGTCAGCCAGGATCTGCCAGTCAGCCAGGATCTGGTGGATTCATCAACCTGCCTGAGCTTCCTTTCACTCCTGAGCTTCCTTTCACTCCTGAGCTTCCTTTCACTCCTGAGCTTCCTTTCACTCCTGAGCTTCCTTTCACTCCCGAGCTTCCCCTCAGTCCCCGAGCTTCACCTCAGTCCCGATCTGCTCCTCAGTCTAGTGGGGTTCTGGGTGAGGAATACTAGGCCATGGTTGGCGGCGAGGGTGGACTATCTAGGGACGCAAGGAGAGGGGACTAAGACATTTACTGAGTGGGGTCCACGTCCCATGCTGGAGCCGCCACCATGGACAGACGCCACCCGGACCCTCCCTATTGATTTGAGGTGCGTTCGGGAGTCCGCACCTTAGGGGGGGGATTCTGTCACGCCCTGGTCGAAGTATTTTGTGTTTTTCTTCATGTATTTGGTCAGGCCAGGGTGTGACATGGGTTTTTGTATGTGGTGTGTAGCTTAGTGGGATTGTAGCTTAGTGGGGTGTTCTAGGAAAGTCTATGGCTGTCTGAAGTGGTTCTCAATCAGAGGCAGGTGTTTATCGTTGTCTCTGATTGGGAACCATATTTAGGCAGCCATATTCTTTGGTTGTATTGTGGGTGATTGTCCTGAGTGTCTTGATGTCCTTGTTCTGTGTTAGTTGACACATGTATAGGCTATTTTCGGGTTTCGTTTCGTTTATTGTTTTGTAGTGTTTGTTTATTCGTGTTTACGTTGTTTGATTAAACATGGATCGCAATATACACGCTGCAGTTTGGTCCGACTCTCCTTCACCATATGAAAACCGTGACACTGCCCTTGCAGAGCAAGGGGAACAACTACTTAAAGGTCTCAGAGCAAGTGACGTCACTGATTGAAACGCTATTAGCGCTCACCACCACTAACTAGCTAGCCATTTCACATCGGTTACATATACATTATTCTGATTATTTCCAGGGTTACACAACATCCTGAAATATATGTAGATGTCCTTGGTAGAAAGAATGCTATATTTCCCTTGATGGAGTGATGCTGACTGTAAAAAAAATAGCTAAATTTACCCCACTCTTCCCTAAATTACATTTCACATTATGCTGTTCAAACTTGTAATGGCTCTATGGGATTCCTTTCAATCCGACTCTGTGCAGCCAATAGCAATGTCTGCTTTAGGTATAATGCCATGAACCAATTGTGGATTGGACAGCACTAATGCAATTCTACCTCTGACACTGTCAAAACAACCGCTATGCGGATGTCGGCTAAAGCAGATCTGAATGAATAGAGCCCTAGATATCCTGGTAGTGGATAGAGCGAGGATGGGTAGACATGTCATCATTGCCCGACTTTAACCTCCAGTTGTGGGGATGTGGATGATGAAGGGCGATATTCTATTCCATTTTATTTTGCATGGAAAGGTGACACGTAAAAAAGCCCTGCTTAACTCAGACACTATAATGGTTCTTAGGGACCTGAGCCACTGAGCTTGTGTCAATGATCCAACCTGTTTCACCATGGTAACCATGGTTTCACTGTACTGTAACTGGGGGAAGTGAGGGATGGAGCGATATAGGAAGGTAGAGAGGAAGGGAGAGGGAAATTACACCCTTGAGTTTAGTCGTCCAAGCTGACGGCATCTGGGCAGCAAGTGGCAGGCTGGAAACTGGCCAGCCTCAGGGCATGCCAGTTGTGGGCCTGCCAGAGAGTGAGCCAATCACATTTAGAGAAAGAGAGAGACTTCTGAGAGTGACTAGGCAGACCTGAAAGCAATCCAACACTGCAGCTGAGCCCTGTTTATGCTAGGAGTCTTTATCAACAAGACAAGGAAGGAAGCATGGATTAGGAGCTGTACAGTAGCATGTTGATGTACCAATTGGTTCTCAGATGGTCTAAATACTGTATGTAGTCCCTGCCTTAGGTCAGTTAGGACCACCACTTTATTTTAAGAATGTGAAATGTCAGAATAATAGTAGAGAGTATGATTTTCAGCTTTTATTTCTTTCATCACATTCCCAGTAGGTCAGAAGTTTACATTCACTCAGTATTTGGCAGCATAGCCTTTAAATTGTTTAACTTGAGTCAAATATTTCGGGTAGCCTTCCACAACCTTCCCACAATAAGTTGAGCATGACAGACCTGGTGTAACTGAGTCAGGTTTGTAGGCCTCCTTGATCGCACATGCTTTTCCGTCCTGCACAAAAATGGTCAATAGGTTTGAGGTCAGGGCTTTGTGATGGCCACTCGAATACCTTGACTTTATTATCCTTAACGTCTTGGTCCTACCTGGCACGCAGGCGTCCCATCTAGAGCTCTGGAAATGCAAATGCGCTACGCTAAATGCTAATAGTATTAGTTAAAACTCAAACGTTCATTAAAATACACATGCAGGGTATTGAATTAAAGCTACACTCGTTGTGAATCCAGGCAACAAGTCAGATTTTTAAAATGCTTTTCGGCGAAAGCATGAGAAGCTATTATCTGATAGCATGTAACACCCCAAAAGACCCGCAGGGGACGTAAACAAAATAATTAGCATAGTCGTCGCTACACAAACCGCACAAATAAAATATAAAACATTCATTACCTTTGACCATCTTCTTTGTTGGCACTCCTAGATGTCCCATAATCACTATTGGGTATTTTTTCGATTAAATCGGTCCATATATAGCCTAGATATCGATCTATGAAGACAGTGTGATAAACGGAAATAAATAGCGTTTCATAACATAACGTCATTTTTTAAAATTCAAAAAGTCGACGATAAACTCTCACAAGACACTTCAAAATACTTTTGTAATGCAACTTTAGGTATTAGTACACGTTAATAAGCGATAAAATTCATCAGGAGGCGATGTCAATTCTATAGGTGTCTGTTTCGAAAAAATGTCTTGGAGAGAGCTCGACCAAAACATCCGGTCGGAGACCGGAGGGAATCGATTCCCTTGATTCAGTTAGACCAAGAATCAATTGCGAATCAAATGACAAGACTCTAGACAACGTGTGGAAGCTGTAGGCACTGCAACCTCGGCCTCATTTAATTCGATTCACTTTGAACAATTCCTTGAAGTCGCGGATGGATATTTTTTTTCCATTTTCAGTGATCAGATATTCCTGCACTTTTCGATGAAACGCACGTTCTGTTATAGTCACAGCCGTGATTTAACCAGTTTTATAAACGTCTGAGTGTTTTCTATCCACACATACTAATCATATGCATATACTATATTCCTGGCCTGTTCGAAAAAGTAGAGGGTCGACTTAACAGGTTAAGCCATTGTGCCACAACTTTGGAAGTAAGCTTGAGGTCATTGTTCATTTGGAAGACTCATTTGCGACCAAGATTTATCTTCCTGACTGATGTCTTGAGATGTTGCTTCAATATATCCATATATTTTTTCTCCCTCATGATGCCATCTATTTTGTGAAGTGCACCAGTCCCTCCTGCAGCAAAGCACCCCACAACATGATGCTGCCACCCCCGTGCTTCACAGTTGGGATGGTGTTCTTTCGCTTGCAAGCCTCCACCTTTTTCCTCCAAACATAACGATGGTCAGTATGGCCAAACAGTTCTATTTTTGTTTCATCAGACCAGAGGACATTTCTCCAAAAAGTACAATCTTTGTCCCCATGTGCAGTTGCAAATCGTAGTCTAGATTTGTATAGCGGTTTTGGAGCAGTGGCTTCTTCCTTGCTGAGCGGCCTTTCAGGTTATGTCGATACAGGACTCGTTTTATAGATACTTTTGTACCTCTTTTCTCCAGCGTCTTCACAGGTCCTTTGTTGTTGTTCTGTGACTGATTTGCACTTTTCGCACCAAAGTATGTTCATCTCTAGGAGACAGAACTCATCTCCTTCCTGAGCGGTATGATGGCTGCGTGATCCCATGGTGTTTATACTTGCGCACAATTGTTTGTACATTTACATTTACATTTAAGTCATTTAGCAGACGCTCTTATCCAGAGTACAGATGAATGTGGTACCTTCAGGCTCCAAAGGATGAACCAGACTTGTGGAGGTCTGCAATTTATTTTCTGAGGTCTTGGCTGATTTGTTTTGATTTTCCCATGATGTCAAGCAAAGAGTTTGAAGGTAGGCCTTGAAATACATCCACAGGTACACCTCCAATTTACTCAAATTATGTCAATTAGCCAATCTGTTCAAAAGCACAGTCAACTTGGTGTATGTAAACTTCTGACCCACTGGAATTGTGATACCCTAAATTATATGTGAAATAATCTGTCTGTAAAATTACTTGTGTCATACACAAAGTAGATGTCCTAACCGACTTGCCAAAACTATAGTTTGTTAACAAGAAATATGCGGAGTGGTTGAAAAACTAGTTTTAATGACTCCAACCTAAGTGTATGTAAACTTCCGACTTCAACTGTATGTTCCGTCAACATTGTGTTGCATCATATTGTCAGTGCCTTGCAATTCACATAGTATACTTTAGAATAATGTCAGCACACCTCTTACAATTATATTGGTTTTATTGAAAATGCATTTGTTTTAAGGTAAAAACAGTACAAAATGCATAATATTGCAAATCAATGAATTGCACTTCCTTAAGGTATAGCTATGTGTCTGTCCTTCAATATGCTACAGATGTAGGATCTTCATTTGATCGCTGTTTTGTTGCGGAGAACTTTCCTGCACAGCAAGAAATGTACACTTGTGTATTTGATGTTTAAAATGGCTTCTAAAGTTTGTAATTTCCACTTTAAAATGTCATACTTGATTTGCCCTAATGAAAAATCTATCAATCCCTACAAAAAATGTAATTAATTATAATCCACATTCACATTGCCTATTTCTGCAGGTGTATTTTCTTTCAGTAGCAAACTGGCTCAAATTAAGTTCCTCCATCTGTACAGTAATATTGAAGGACCTGGTAACCCAGTCAAGAAGATCAAATGTGTGATTGAATCACTTGCTGTCAGTGTGACATTTTTTCTGTGAGATTTAAATTATTATCTATAAATATTAGGTGCAATAAGTGGATGGTTTATGTTCAAATGAATCCATCTGATCCAAAGTCACTATTCGTCAAAGGCCTAGAAATATAAAGATTGAATACCCTACATGCTTATGTATACTGTAAATAGCCCTTCTTTATTGTTGTAAGTTCAGTACATGGATTGCTACTTCTGGGTCGTGAGTTGATTCCACCCCTAATGTAATCATATAGGAGATAGTAAGCAAAGGTGTTTGGTGCTGATCAACGTTAATCAAAATTATTGATGAGTTGCAGAATTATGGCATTACGTGAAGGACCATATGGTCTGTGATGATGATCAGTTGAGCCAAGTGAGTTAGAATTAAGCAATAAGGCCATTATACCACGGCTAAGGGCTGTTCTTTACACACAACACAAAGCGGAGTGCCTGGATGCAGCCCTTAGCCGTGGTACATTGGCCATAAACCACGAAGCCCCGAGGTGCCCTATTGCTATTATAAACTGGTTACCAACCTAATAAGAGCAGTAAAAATAAGTGCTTTGTCATAACCGTGGTATACGGTCTGATATACCACGGCTGTCAGCCAATCAGCATTCAGGGCTCGAACCACCCAGTTTATAATGTGAAATGCATATTCCAGAGAGAATATTGATGCATTTCGTCCTGTCCTTACAGTATATTTCCTTTCTGTGGGTTAGAGTAAGTTAGTGAGATGTTAACATGTGTGTAAGTGAAAGGCAATGACAGCTTTGTGCATGGGAAGTGATAAAGAAGTGTCAAAACCATGCTTACTTTTTCAACTGAAATTCAATCATATTTTCATAAAATAGTCTGCTGCATGTTGAATAACACAGTAATAAGAAACTTTAATATGTTATATAATATAATCAACAAACTTTAATATGTTAAAATAAGTCTATATTTTTGTCTATATGCAATAGTCAAATCTTGGATTCAACCACTATTTCTGCACATTGATGGATTAGAACAGCTATTAGAACAGAACTATAACCTTGACTATATCCTGTTTCCAAAAAACAAAGCAGTCTAGGATCCCATATATCGCAATCTTCCTTTACATACTCCTGAAGTGCATGTCTGTGTGCAGAGAAAGAGAAAGAGAGAGAGTGAGACAGACAGACAGAAAAAGGGAAAGAGAGAAAGGGGAAGAAAAGGGAGAGAGAGTAACTGGGCTCTCTCAAGACTGGAGAGAAGAGGCAAGAAGGGTTCATGTAGAGTCAGTTCACTAATATAGTGTAATGTACTGTATATAACTTCTTCTTCCATGATGTTCTCAGTCTCCAAATGTTTGTGCTTTTCCAACAGGCTGATGTACGATTAAAGTATATTTTTAGAGAAACAGGCCTTCCACATGGTGATTCCTCTTCTGGTCAAGCAGAGACCAAAACGGTGTGCCATTGGAAATCATTTTTAAAAAGTGAGAGAAACATTTGCCCGGTAAATAAATAATATCCATCTTCATATTGTGGGCTACATTTCATGATGACAAAAATATATCCAGTCTCACCATGTAGTTCTGCTAACCTTTAGCCAGGGTATAAGTTGACCTTCTCCGGTTTTGAACCAAACACTGAAGGCTTGGCAGAGCTAAGATTGTTTAAAAATAATCACCCATTGATTTCTAGTGCAGTTCCAACTTAGAATCCTGATTTAGATGATTTACTGTTATCAGATTATCCGTTCCCTGGAGCAGAACATCTACTGTTGTGATAGATCCCTTTGAGGGAAGATAGATGTGTAAAAACAGATCCAAAAGTCCATTCCAAAAGCCAAGCTCTTCCCTAAGTTAAAGGAACCAGAGTTTCCAGCGACCATGCTTTTTGGACTCTGTCTTGGACTTGCGTTTGGGGGTTGAAGTGAACACCTCGTGGGGGTAAGGCAGAGCAGGGTATTGAGAGTTGTCCAAGGGGCACAGTCTCTTAATCAGGGGCTGTAACTTGTCCTCCTGCTGCTTGAAGTCCAGCTCCACACTGCAGCACAAACAACACAATAACATTGAGTTAACACAATAATATATAATAAAACACAATCTTAAATTATAGCATACAATGGTGTTCTGGACAATTCTATGCTTCCAACTTTGTGGCAACGGTTTGGCAGCAGATCCTTTCCTTTTTCAGCATGACAATGGCCCTGTGCACAAAGCAAAATCCACACAGAAATGGTTTGTTGAGATTGGTGGGGAAGAACTTGATTGGCCTGCACAGAACCCTGACCAACCCAACATCAGTGCCCGACCTCACTAATGCTCTTGTGGCTGAACGGAAGCAAATCCCCGCCAGCAATGTTCCAACATCTAATGGAAAGCCTTCCCAGAAGAGTGTAGGCTCTTATAGCATTAAAGGGGGGACCAACTCTATATTAATACCCATTATTTTGGAATGAGATGTTCGACGAGCAGGTGTCCACATACTCCCCAATTAAGGTGCCACACATGTTCTGTGATATTTTCCTTCTCTTAGAGAAGGAAAATACTAGAAGTTGAAGCTACTGTGGAAAGATGGTTCAATCCTATTTCGGTTTAGCTTTTAGAGTACCAGGATTTAAGAGATTGAATAACATTCAAACCAGTCTTAATTGTGGGTATCACAAATTGAACATGAATGAAGGAGCTCAAATATGAACCATGACTCTGCACAATCTGGTACATTGGATTTTGATCCCATAAAAGTGATTTTAAGTTAATAATATGATTCAGGAGTACTGCCAATTCGCCGGCATTCAATTTGTCCGTTGATAATCCAGGGTAGTCGCTAGCCATAGACTCCAGATGGATTGTTTGGGAAGCGCACAGTACAGTCTGATAATTGTCATAGCACCACAAATAATTTCCTCTAACACTGAAATGTACTGGATGTGACATCAGACTAATGTATATAAAAAGTATGAGCATCTGTATGTTTCAGTGCATAGTGAAGGGTATTCCCTAACATGTATGTCCATCTAGTAGTCGGGATGTGAGTAGTTTCTGATGTCTGATTTCCTCATCCTCTGCTGTAATCCCTGGCTGCCATCATCCGATTCCATTCAGGCACTGAGACTAAATCTCTCACTGTTGGGAGAAGCACAGAGCTTTATCCCAACCAAATTAAATCATTCACAACCCGAGCAGGCCCAGACGTACTACATCTATAGCTATTGATTAAGTTAATCTATTTATTTACGTATTACCATTGGCATGTGTAATAAATATGGAAAATACTATTTTGGAATGAGTAAAGTAGGATTCTTACTGTCATACCTGACTGCCAATTTAATACGTTGACAAAAAATATTTCCCCCGGAGTCATTATATTTCCCAGGCCTCTGCAATTTAATCAAAAACATCCATTCTCGAAGATTGCAACGTGTGGTTGTACAGTACTAGAAGCAACATTAGAAATAGTAGCATTAGCAGAAAGTGTCATTTTCCAACAGGCAAGTAACATTAACCTTATCACACAATGTTGTCTAAGACTGATCTTATTTATCGTTGTTAAATTGTTTTATTGAAAGTGTAGAACAATTTGAAGCGGCATATTTTTGCCAGTCAAACAGATGGAAGTTAAAGAGGAGTCAAACCTTCTGAAATGACATGAAACCCTCCAAGGTCAAACATAAGTATACACAGTGTAGGCAGACAGATGGATGTACAATGCCCTGTTCAGCCCTTTTCACAATCACCGGCATGACAGGCAGTCCAATTAGTTTTCTGAAGGAGATGCTCTGCTCAGAAATGACAGCATTAATCTTAGGAAGTGTCCATACCCTTAAGATAAGTGTCAGTTATTCAACTCTATGACAACCTTCAGAGAAAATGATACATGGTGCCAGACAGGCATTTGGCGTTGCAGAAGATTGAATCAATCAATAAAGGTCTGATTACAGGAATATACATGTGACTATAAATACAATCTTGAATATATACAGGTAGTTAATACTTGAACTTTTCCCCCAAAACAGGATTGTGAAATGATGAGCACTTCAATGATGTAGTATGTGCCAGCACATACTGTACCTCTGTTTTGGGTTGTTGAGATTTTACATCGGTCACTTGCTTCTTACTTCCATCAAGATTGAATTGCCACAACTTTGAAATGAGTTGCACGCTTTGTATATGTACAGACGACGTCCTCTTATTACCCAGTATTTCTAGAGCCATTCTGAAAGCTCAGCATTTCAGGGCTCTTGTTGATGCCAAGCTTTCGCTAGAAAACAGCACAAAGCACAACAGCGCAGCACACTATGGAATGGTCTTGGCACATATTAAGCAATGAATCACTTGGCAGAGAGCTGCAATTACTGTATGCTGTGGACAATTGGCTCATCAGGGAGCCCGAGGCACACTGTACTGTGCGGGTGGCCCCGGGGAGCAGGTGACTGAGTAAACAAAGACCACGGATCTCAGATCATCTCATTCTCAACAGATTGGGACAGCTAGAGATGGGGTATAGCATTTTCAATCATTCACAAGCAGATTAATCATCTGTTTAGCTACGGTCTGTGAATAGCTGTGTGTGTGATCACTGGTGCCTGATTGTTTAGCTGTGATCCCGGTGGAGTGAACATTGTTTAATGATTGTTCTTCCTTGGAGGGTGGTGATGGCAGATGTTGTCTCCTACATGCTCTCACTGTCTTCCTTCTCTGGTTGGTTTCTAATTCTATAATGTTGATGGTGTGGTAGCACATTACTTTACTATTACTGTAGGTTTTATTCTGATAATCTGCTAAATGAAGATGTAAATGTTCTCAATATTTTCTCCCCTTCCCATATCACCTCCAGAATACAGTATATTATGCAATGCTCCTTATTTGTCTTTCCTTCTGGGCTACCGACATGAATGGTGCAGGCACCCCCCCAAGAAATAAAAAATAAAAATATCCAACTAATATACTTCAATTGCCTACATTTATTTATTTATATCACCAGAGTACAAATGACTCACTTGGAACCACTGAACATATATATCTTTGACTGACAAGGTGCCATTTTGATAGTACCTTCTTTGTTAAAATGTCAGCTAAGGTCCAGCTCTATTTAATGGTTGACTGCCTTACAGTAACACACAGTCATGTGCACACAGAATGACGGACACAACACATACTTTATTGAACACATCGATACTACAAGCCCTCTCAACACCAATGAAACTACTGCATCTTTGCTAAAAGCAGGGGACATACACGCTAACCCAGTTAGCTACTTGCTCTTAAGAGTAAATATAGAACATCTTCATTAAACCCAACTCATACAACCAGGAACTGTATTAGCACTGATTTGTGAAGTCGTTATTAGCCTCAAATTAGCCTTATAAAAAATCTCTGCAAACAAGATTCAACCCTCACCTTCTTTTTTCATTCTGATTCTTGTACCTACGTATGTAATGCATTATGAACTAGAACTAGTAACCCAATCCGTGTGGGTGTGCATCAGAAATCAGGCTTTTCATCTGTGCTCCCCTGGTACGGAATATGGGCAAAGACCCTAGACTGTTTACTGTTGATGTTACTGCAGAGCCATACTAAGTAGTCTAAGGAATCTATTAAATTCGTATCGAAGAATTTCATTGTTACAGCATGATTGAAATTTAAAGGCAATGTTGCCGAATTGGTGGTGACTGCATTCATGGTAAACACAGCATATGTCGGCTCAATCAGAAATTACCTTTACATTTCTATTGCGCAATCAATAACACTTCAGCGATACAGACTGAATAGAGCCCTAAGCTCCAGAAGGACATTAGCATGGCTGGGAACTGTATGGAGCAGAGGTTAGACACTCTGGGCCATAATCTTTACATCCACTGTTTTCTCAGGTTTTTTTTTGCATTTGTTTCCCCAGCCTGCTTTTCAATGGGATGTGATGTGACTACAGCAGTGAGGCCTTTATGCTCTCTCTCTCATCTCCCTCCCTCTCCATCCCCCCTGTCTCTCTCTCTGCTCTGTTCGTATCAGTAGCATGCACTGGATGCTGCAGTATACAAGAGGGAGGGGCTGGGAGTGTCAGGCGGGAGTTGAATTCTGGGTAGGGCTTGTAGATTGACTACCTCAGCTCAACTGGGCACCTGCAGGAGCCCAAGCCATGGATTGATTAGCCATATTGGAACTGACTTGCTGTTCGGAATTAGAGGCCACTTCTCTGCTGCTGCTAATCTTGGCAATGAGCAGTTACTGTCCAAGTTTGAGGAATAATTGGCCGTTTGGTTCAGCCTTTTTTTTTAGTTTGGCTCTTTTTAATTCTGCTCACTGTATCCAGGCCAGCTCATTAAGTGGAAGCAAAGAATGGTTTGCCCAGCAAGGTGATTATTGCTGGCTGCCCTATCAGCACTATGAGTCACCACCACAGGCCCTGGCAGGAATAGGCCTGTCATAACAAAGAATGGTCTACTCAAACCTCTACTGTTTGTCCATTTTAGGTTGGATATCTATTTTTATTCACACAGCTGAAAGCCACAGTCCTAACATAACAGTTCAAGAAATCAACAAAAAACTCAGAAAATAAAGAATAGTAAAAAAACGAATGGCTAAACAAAGTATACACTGTAACATGTGAAGTACATAACATGAATGATATAAGAAAATGGTAAACACTCATAGAAAGAATCATCATTCGCCTTGTAGACTTTAAAAATATATATTGGGGGGATTGGGTGTGACACTCAATCCAGTGTGTAAATCAGCAAGATGGAGTAAGGGGATACTGCAGAGAAAAAAACGAACTAGACCATTTGCAAAGTTTTTTGATATATTTACTGCCCATTGCGCTGGCAGAGACAGATAGCACTTGATAGATGGTCGTCTTGCTTTCATTTCCCAAGTCCTATTCAAGGACAGTCAAAACAAAATGCAGAGGCACACAATTTAGGAGCTGAAAAACCTATTGAACACAGATGGAATGATAATCATTTCCTTTGTATATATTCCACGGGCCTTTTTCTAATAACAAAATGAATCATTTGCATAGACTTTTCATGGAACGGCTGTGTTTAGGTTACATCCTGGCACTTCCAGTGGAAAATGTATTTTCCTTTTTAAGGATTGAGAGCTATCTATGGATAATCTCAAGTTTTGAGAATAATTATCATGCATTCTAGACCTGGGTCAGCGTAAAGCTGTTGTCTCTCTGTGATCAGTGCATTGATAAAGATAAAAAATAGTTTTGCCTCTATCAAAGCAGTTTTCCTTCTCTGCCCTTTATCCTTCCTGGCTCCTTCTCTGCCCTTTATCCTTCCTGGCTCCTTCTCTGCCCTTTATCCTTCCTGGCTCCTTCTCTGCCCTTTATCCTTCCTGGCTCCTTTTCTGCCCTTTATCCTTCCTGGCTCCTTCTCTGCCCTTTATCCTTCCTGGCTCCTTTTCTGCCCTTTATCCTTTATCCTTTTCTGCCCTTTACCTTCCTGGCTCCTTTTCTGCCCTTTATCCTTCCTGGCTCCTTTTCTGCCCTTTATCCTTCCTGGCTCCTTTTCTGCCCTTTATCCTTCCTGGCCCTTTATCCTTCCTGGCTCCTTCTGCTTTATCCTTCCTGGCCCTTTATCCTTCCTGGCTCCTTCTTTTTATCTTCCTGGCTCCTTTTTTCTGCCCTTTATCCTTCCTGCCCTTTATCCTTCCTTCCTTCTCTGCCCTTTATCCTTCCTGGCTCCTTCTCTGCCCTTTATCCTTCCTGGCTCCTTTTCTGCCCTGGCCCTTTATCCTTCCTGGCTCCTTCTCTGCCCTTTATCCTTCCTGGCCCTTTATCCTTCCTGGCTCCTTCTCTGCCCTTTATCCTTCCTGGCTCCTTTTCTGCCCTTTATCCTTCCTGGCTCCTTCTCTGCCCTTTATCCTTCCTGGCTCCTTCTCTGCCCTTTATCCTTCCTGGCTCCTTTTCTGCCCTTTATCCTTCCTGGCTCCTTTTCTGCCCTTTATCCTTCCTGGCTCCTTCTCTGCCCTTTATCCTTCTGCTCCTTCTCTGCCCTTTATCCTTCCTGGCTCCTTCTCTGCCCTTTATCCTTCCTGGCTCCTTCTCTGCCCTTCCTTCCTGGCTCCTGCCCTTTATCCTTCCTGGCTCTGCTTTATCCTTCCTGGCTCCTTCTCTGCCCTTTATCCTTCCTGGCTCCTTTTCTGCTTTATCCTTCTGGCTCCTTCTCTGCCCTTTATCCTTCCTGGCTCCTCTGCCCTTTATCCTTCCTGGCTCCTTCTCTGCCCTTTATCCTTCCTGGCTCCTTCTCTGCCCTTTATCCTTCCTGGCTCCTTCTCTGCCCTTTATCCTTCCTGGCTCCTTTTCTGCCCTTTATCCTTCCTGGCTCCTTCTCTGCCCTTTATCCTTCCTGGCTCCTTTTCTGCCCTTTATCCTTCCTGGCTCCTTCTCTGCCCTTTATCCTTCCTGGCTCCTTCTCTGCCCTTTATCCTTCCTGGCTCCTTTTCTGCCCTTTATCCTTCCTGGCTCCTTCTCTGCCCTTTATCCTTCCTGGCTCCTTTTCTGCCCTTTATCCTTCCTGGCTCCTTCTCTGCCCTTTATCCTTCCTGGCTCCTTCTCTGCCCTTTATCCTTCCTGGCTCCTTCTCTGCCCTTTATCCTTCCTGGCTCCTTCTCTGCCCTTTATCCTTCCTGGCTCCTTCTCTGCCCTTAATCCTTTCTGGCTCCTTCTCTGCCCATTATCCTTCCTTGCTGTATATTGTTTAGTTAGTCCTTGTTTGTTTGATTTATGTATATCTGTCCCAATAGTGTTTATGGTGTGATGTACTGTAAGTCATCTGCATTGTTGGTAAACAGTATATTATTTGCTTCCTTCTATGTGACCTTGTGAATTAAATCAAACACCACTTTAGGATTTCACTTACAATCAACCTATACTGAAGCAAAGCTATTCATAAATCATGTAACATCTTTACATATCTCCAACCAAGGTTCATGAATAAAGGAGCAAAGTGTGTAGATATGTTTATCCCCTCTTATATTCCCAGAATTACAAGTGTTTTTCAACACATCGTTTGTTCTTTTAGTTAGTACATATACTCCACATACCCAAAGGACATGAGGCTGCCTACATACATACAGTATTACCCACGTAAAAGCCTACATCCTGTATCTGTTCTGTTTCTTCCTGTTATGACATGCATTCTTGTATTAGTGTGGAAACTGTGTTTATTTGAAGTAATCCCATAATGATATCACACCAAATGCATAGCATCACAAATAAGCAGGAGCATTCTTGTTGAATCATTGTGAGACATCAATGGCTGTAATCACTTTGTTAGCATACAACAGCTCATACCTTCTGTAGCACAGTTGGTAGAGCATGGCGCTTGTAACGCCAGGGTAGTGGGTTCGATTCCCGGGACCACCCATACGTAGAATGTATGCACACATGACTGTAAGTCGCTTTGGATAAAAGTGTATTTTAAATGGCATATATTATTATTATTACATGAACTAATTAGATTTCTGTAGTTTGTAAATCAGGAAGACTACACGAAGCAATGCATAGCAGCATTTATGGTAGGAATTGAATCATTTCAAATCCTCTTTCGTGCCATACTAGTCTTCAGTTAGATACTGTACTAGCAAGTGTGATTTGTCACATTAGTTATCTCAGATTATAGATCATCGCTTAAGAAATTATTATTACTATTTTTTTAAATCTTTATTTAACTAGGCAAGTCAGTTAAGAACAAATTATTATTTTCAATGACGGCCTAGGAACAGTAGGTTAACTGCCTGTTCAGGGACAGAACGACCTTGTCAGCTCGGGGGTTTGAACTTGCAACATTCCGCTTACTAGTCCAACGCGCTAACCACTAAGAGAACATATTGCTCATGAGACTAAGGTACAAGAAAAAGCACATCATTACATGAATCATTCCTGCATGTCAATTTCCTTACTCTGACACCATGGCTGTTACATGAAGCATTATTTACGCAACAAGAGAACAGGGCTGAACTAAATGAGAGGCTTTGTCTGGATGAGAACATTCATTGATTAGGTACTGATTACGTTAACTCAGGTTAAAATGGAGATTAACTTCTAGTTTAGTTTATTAGGATCCCCATGAGCTACTGCACATGCAGCAGATACTATTCCTGGGGTCCACAGTGCATTCGGAAAGTTTTCAGAAGCCTTGACTTATTCCACATTTTGTTACATTACAGCCTTATTCTAAAATGTATTAAATGCATTTTTTACCCTCACCAATCTGCACAGAATAGCTCATAATGACAGCGCAAAACCAGATGTTTAGACATTTTTTGCTAATTTATAAAAAAAATAAACATATTCCTTATTTACATAAGTATTCAGACCCTTTGCTATAAGACTCCAAATTAAATTTAGGTGCATCCTGTTTCCATTGATCATCCTTGAGATGTTTCTACAACTTGATTGGAGTCCACATGTGGTAAATTCAATTGATTGGACATGGAAAGGAAAGGCACACATTTGGAAAGGCACACACCTGTCTATATACGGTCCCACAGTTGACAGTGCATGTCAGAGCAAAAACCAAGCCATGAGGTCGAAGGAATTGTCCTCAGAGCTCCAAGACAGGATTGTGCCGAGGCACAGATCTAGTACCAAAACAATTCTGCAGCATTGAAGTTCCCCAAGAACACAGTGGCCTCCATCATTCTTAAATGGAAGAAGTTTGGAACCGCCAAGATTCTTCGTAGAGCTGGCCGCCCGGCCAAACTGTGCAATCGAGGGAGAAGGGTCTTGATTAGGGAGGTGACCATGAACCCGATGGTCACTCTGAAAGAGCTCCAGTTCCTCTGTGGAGATGGGAGAACCTTCCAGAAGGACAACCCTCTCTGCAGCACTCCACCAATCACACCTTTTCAGTAGATCGGCCAGACGTAAGCCTCACCTCAGTAAAAGGCACATGACAGCCCGCTTGGAGTTGTCCAAAAGGCACCTAAAGGACTTAAACAAGATTCTCTGGTCTGATGAAACCAAGATTAAACTATTTGGCCTGAATTCCAAGTATCACGTCTAGAGTAAGCAGGTCACCATCCCTACAGTGAAGCATGGTGGTGGTAGCATCGTGCTGTGGGGATGTTTTTTAGTGTCAGGCACTGGGAGACTAGTCAGGATCGAGGGAAAGATGAACAGAGCAAAATACAGATAGATCCTTGATGAAAACCTGCTCCAGAGCGCTCGGGACCCCACACCAGCGATCATCAGTCATGAAGGCCTACAAATTCCAGGTGACCGTTTAGTCACAGTAATTAGGCTTCTCCAAGGTCTGATGCTGATGCTAGTCATTAGTAGCCTACCAAACTTGCTAAATGCCTGGTCCTCAGCACTCAATTGTCACTCTAATCATTCTGACATCAATACAAATGTAATCAAAAATCTAATCAAACACTTCCTGAGAGCCCATGACCTCATGTTGAGCAACATTTCTATAGGCTATGCAATTGTGCGAGAAAACAAGAGTGATGGCATCTACTAAACAGAGAAGGATCCCATCAGCTTTCTATAGGCTTACAATATTTACTTCTCAACTTTCCTAATATTAAGCAAATTGCTTATTTTTACAACAGGAGTATAGCCTACCTGGCTGGCATGAAAATGAACCACGGGAAAAGCATCCTCCATTCGCAGTTTAAGTGCGTTGATGCCCCTGTTTCGAAACAGGTGCATGATAATGGTCCATTCTATTTCAAAACAAATTTCACATATATTATTTAGTATACACTACCATTCAAAGGTTTGGGGACACTTAGAAATGTCCTTGTTTTTGAAAGAAAAGCTATTTTTTTGTCCATTAAAATAACATCAAATTGATCAGAAATACAGTGCAGACATTGTTCATGTTGTAAATGACTATTGCTGCTGGAAACACCAGATTCTTTAAATGGAATATCTACATAGGCGTACAGAGGCCCATTATCAGCAACCATCACTTCTGTGTTCCAATGGCACGTTGTGTTAGCCTTTTAAAATTGTAAACTTGGATTAGCTAATTGATCATTAGAAAACCCTTTTTCAATTATGTTAGCACAGCTGAAAACTATTGTCCTGATTAAATAAGCAATAAATATGGAGCATCAGATTCTTATTTGAGTATCTGGAGCATGTGGGTTCGATTACAGGCTCAAAATGTCCAGAAACAAAAATCTTCCTTCTGAAACTCATCAGTCTATTCCTGTTCTGAGAAATGAAGGCTGTTCCATGCGAGAAAATGCCAACAAACTGAAGATCTCGTACAACGCTGTGTCCCACTCCCTTTACAGAACAGGGCAAACTGGAACTAACCAGAATAGAAAGAAAAATGGGAGGCCCCGGTGCAAAACTGAGCAAGAGGACAAGTACATTAGTGTCTAGTTTGGGAAATACAAGTCCTCAACTGGCAGCTTCATTAAATAGTACCTGCAAAATACCAGTCTCATCATCAACAGTGAAGAGGCGACTCTGGGTTGCTGGCCTTCTAGGCAGAGTTCCTCTGTCCAGCCTTCTGTGTTCTTTTGCCCATCTTTAATCTTTTATTTTTATTGGCCAGTCTGAAATATGGCTTTTTCTTTGCAACTCTGCCTAGAAGGCCTGCATCCTGGAGTGACCTCTTCATTGTTGCTGTTGGGACTGGTGTTTTCTGGGTACTATTTAATGAAGCTGTGTAGAGTGTGCAGTCATTAGCATACATTGTCATTATAGTTTCTTGTAAGACAAGTGGCAAATCATTTGTAAAACAAAAAAGAGAAGTGTAACGGCCCAAGGCAACTGCCCTGAGGGATACTGTACTCTATACTGTACATATCTGATGTTAGAGAATTTTCCATTGAAGAATACTCTCTGAGTTCTAACGGATAAGTAACTTTCCAACCATGTGATGACAGGTGATGTAAAATCATAATAAGTTTGTTTTTTCAGTAACAAATTATGGTCAATAACATCTAAGGCTGCACTGAAAGGTTGCACTGAAATCTAACAATACACATCCAAATATCATCTTATTTTTATTTTTTTAGTCAATTGAGTCAGTGCAGTACAAGTTGAGAGAGCTTCACTACATACATGCTGAAAGTCACTAGTGAACGTGTTCTTTGAAAAACAGAATTGTATTTGTTCTCCATCAGTTTACTGAAAACATGCAGAAAACTGACTGGTGGGCTGTTAGAGCCCAGTAAAAGGGGCTTTACTATTTTTAGGCAGTGGAATTACTTTAGCTTCCTTCCAAGCCTGTGGACACACACACTCCTTTTGTTTAAAGACATGGCAAATAGTGGTGGCTATAAGGTCTGCTACCATTCTCAGTAGTTTCCCATCTAGGTTGTCAATACCTGGTAGCTGATCATTAATGATGTTTAACAATCATTTTCCACCCCTTCCACACAAAAGTCAAAACAGCAATCATTCTCTTTAAGGATTACCCCCTTTTTTCAATTTTCGCCTAAAATGACATACCCAAATCTAGCTCAGGCCCTGAAGCAAGGATATGGATATTATTGGTACCTTTTGAAAGGAAACACTTTGACATTATGGAAATGGGAAAGGAATGTAGTAGAATATAACACAATAGATCTGGTAAAGGATAATACAAAGAAAAAAAACATTGTTTTGTATATCTTTTGTACCATCATCTTTGAAATGCAAGAGAAAGGCCATAATGTATTATTCCAGCCAAGTGCAATTTCGATTTTGCGTATGTGCAATGTTTTAGACTGATACAATGAACCTTTGCATTTCTGTTCAAAAGTGTTGTATCAAGACTGCCCAAATGTGCCTAATTAGTTTATTAAAAACTTTTCATCTTCAAAATTGTGCACTCTCCTCAAACAATAGCATGTGTTCATTCACTGTAATAGCTACTGTAAATTGGACAGTGCAGAAGGATTGACAAAAAATAAGCTTTCTGCCAATATCAGATATGTCTATGTCCTGGGAAATGTTCTTGTTACTTACAACCTCATGCACATCGCATTAGCCTAAGTTAGCTCAACCGTCCCGTGGAAGAGACACTGATCCCGAAGAAGTGTGAAATGTCACAATAATAGTAGAGATAATAATTTATTTCAGCTTTTATTTATTTCATAACATTCCCAGTGGGTCAAAGGTTTACTTACACTCAATTAGTATTTAGTAGCATTGCCTTTAAATTGCTGAACTTGGGTCAAACGTTTCAGGAAGCCTTCCACGAGCTTCCCAAAATAAGTTGGGCACACAACTTTTCAGTTCTCCCCACAAATGTTCTATAGGACTGAGGTCAGGGCTTTGTGATGGCCAATCCAATACCTTGACTTTGTTGTCCTAAAGCCATTTTGCCACAACTTTGTAAGTATGCTTGGGGTCATTGTCCACTTGGAAGATCCATTTTCACCAAGCTTTAACTTCCTGACTGATGTCTTGAGATATTGCTTCAATATATCCACATCATTTTCCTACCTCATGAAGCCATCTATTTTGTGAAGTGCACCAGTCCCTCCTGCAGCAAAGCACACCCACAACATGATGCTGCCACCCCCGTGCTTCACGGTTGGCAATGCGTTCTTTGGCTTGCAAGCCTCCCCCTTTTTCCTCCAAACATAACGATGGTCATTATGGCCAAGCAGTTCTATTTTTGTTTCATCAGATCAGAGGACATTTCTCCAAAAAGTACGATCTTTGTCCCCATGTGTAGTTGCAAACCGCAGTCTGTCTTTTTTATGGCAGTTTTGGAGCAGTGACTTCTTCCTTGCTGAGCGGCCTTTCAGGTTATGTCAATATAGGACTCGTTTTTACTGTGGATATAGATACTTTTGTACCTGTTTCCTCTAGCATCTTCACAAGGTACTTTGCGGTTGTTCTGGGATTGATTTGCACTTTTCACACCAAAGTATGTTCATCTCTAGGAGACAGAACGCGTCTCCTTCCTGAGCGGTATGACGGCTGTGTGGTCCCATGATGTGTTTCCTTGTGTACTAGTGTTTGTACAGATGAATGTGGTACATTCAGCAACTTGTTCCCAAGGATGAACCAGACTTGGGGAGGTCTACAATCTATTTTCTGAGGTCTTGGCTGATTTATTTAGATTTTCCCATGATGTTAAGCAAAGAGGCACTGAGATTGAAGGTAGACTTTGAAATACATCCACAGGTGCACCTCCAATTGACTCAAATTATGCAAATTAGCCTATCAGAAGCTTCTAAAGCCATGACATCATTTTCTGGATTTTTCTAAGCTGTTTACAGGCACAGGTAACTTAGTGTATGTAAACTTCTGACCCACTGTTATTGTGATACAGTGAATTATAATCTGTATGTAAACAATTGTTGGAAAAACTACTTGTGTCATGCACAAAATAGATGTCCTAACTGACTTGCCAAAACTATAGTTTGTTAACAAGAAATATGTGGAGTTGTTGAAAAACGAGTTTTAATGACTCCAACTTGAGTCTATGTGAACTTCCGATTTCAACTATAAGTGGATATCACAGATCCATTACAATTGATATACATTCAAGTTGGTTGAGTGATAACTTGGGTCATGTTCCAGCCATTAGTCACGGTAAGAAGCTTCCTCTTGAGAGGACAACTAGATGATAACCAGTCAATGTTCAGGTCACTCTGTTAGCATTAGAGGCCTTATCTAACATCTAATATCAACTCTAGTAATTGTGGACTAGACTAGAGTCTATACCTGATCAAATTATTTAGAAGTTCCCTTATGCTGTTTTTTCATGGATATAGTGTATGTACTTAAGCATGAGTCGTTTCCTAAGATGACGATAATGAGTGCAAAAAATTGACATGAATGTATTTGTTGAAATTGGTTCACTTTTTAAATTTAGATCTCTGCTATAGCAGTCTCTGGTACGGTGTTTATTTGCGACATCACAAACCCTGCTATCTTATGTTTGCCCCTGTGAGTCTTTCCCAGCCTGTAAGGCTGGAACAAGCCGTACAGCTGAAGAAGCAGCTTGCTGAATGGAAGGTGCTTGCTGGCACACTAGGGTACAAAAACAACTAACATCTTGATGGTGACAAACTTTGAAGGCTCAGTGCCATGATTCAGATGGTATGCTTCCGTATATTCTGTAATATTGTATAATGTTTAAATTGGAGTCGATCTCTGAGATGGATGTTTTTATTCTTGTCTCTGAAGGCAAAGTGAAGGAATTAGACTCTTGGGAAAAATGGAGTCACAGTGTGAACACATTTGCAACCTGCCTGAGGATCATTTAGATCTCTCAGACGAGTGGAGAAGTCAGAACATCAATAGTTTTCTTTCTTTATTTTATTATCTTCAACCATGACAATGTTATATGGGCAGAACCTGCATCTAGAAATTAAACTCAATTTGCTGCTTCTAATTCGGTGTATGTGTTAATTCCTTTCTACATTCACTACATTCCTCTATTTAAATACTCACCAGATTCTGAAATAAGAGTTGAAGATGTCTATACATAATTGTAATAGGATATCAATAGTTTATTTTCATAATTGATCTGACCCAGATAGGAGTGCTCTTCTCCTTCAGTGAACTTATCATTGATCTCAGTCACACCATTTCCTGGTATCTATTTCCACCTCAGATTCACGTGGATGGTGCTCAATAAATTGATCTCCCTCTGCCAGAATATTCTATCAATTGTCATTATTGTTTCACAATCGAGCTACGCCCATTAATACTTCATGCAATACCATTAACACCATGCAGTGATAATAATTATATCCTCTGAGTTCAGTAAACTATTCTATTCTACTCATTACCAGAAAACACATTCTACTTAATTGACTCTTAGCACTTGGTTTGCCACATTACAGTATATCACCTCACACATACAGTACATATAAGCATCTCTCATGCTATGTTGTTCCATTGCAGGTGTAAGTAACCTTTCAAGCTGTAAACAAGCTGTAAACAAGTACTCACCTATAAATGATGCAGGCACTGTTTCGACACGTGTCACAGTTGGCTGTGTCCTGTCCCGTTCGGTAGGAAAGCCTGGGGAGAGGTGAACGAATGGATGATGCATTTATTTCATTTTCATTTATCTACTTTCCAAACTGACATGGATTTGTGTTAATAATGCTAGTCTTTTGTGAGATTGGGTTGGCCAGGTAATAGACATACTCACTATATGTAATATGCTCATCTCTATCCTTATGACACAGTGTACAAGTGGTTTTCATAATATTGTTTTCACCAGACTTTCTAACAGAACTAATGCATTATTAACCATGTTTATGAATACTAAAGAAAAATCAATATATGTGATCTCTCTGTGCTCCATCCAACTGAATGTATTCAGAAAAGAATGAGATTCAGGGAGGCAAAAGACAATCAACATGACAAATGCTGTCTGTCTTCTTTATGGCATTCCAAAGAGCCCTAAAGCCCAGTCTCCGCCCTGTATTGTCTTGTCATTACTTAGATTGCTCGGCACAATTGTATGTACATTCTGCTCCTGAGGCATACTTACAGTAATCAGACATAAGTGTGAACTGAGCATGCATGGATATTTGATGGCATCTATATACATCTCTCTAGTAGTCTCATAGTGTCAACAGTCCCGTCCTTCATGTCACATACGTTGGGATGTAACATACGTTGGTGGCAGTGTTGGGATTTCTCATTCATGATGTGCAGGGAACAGTGGAGGCTGGTGGGAGGAGCTATAGGAGGACAGGCTCATTGTAATGGCTTGAATGGAATGAAAGGAAAGGAGTCAAACATGTGGTTTCCATATGTTTGATGTGTTAGATACCGTTCCATTTATTCCATTCCAACAATTACAATGAGCCTATCCTCCTATAGCTCCTCCCACCAGCCTCCACTGGTAGGGAGGGGTCATCTGGAAAGCAGAAGGGGCAACTGGGTCCACCAGGACATATAATTGCTTATTGTCACTGGGGGATGATGGATGAGAACTAGAGGGGTTGAACTCTGCTGCTCACCATGTCATAAGGATGACCTTATCTGTCTTGGATGGATCAAAATTGCAGATGGGAATGCAAGGTCACCAAGTTCATCTGTCCATGTCACCTTAGAGGTTGCTCTTGAATGTGGAGTTGAGCGCCTGAATACACAATAACTCTTTGAGTCACACAAAAAGAAGGGGGGTTTTTTGTTGAGATATTTGAGTGTTACCATCATAATCAAGGTCATCACATTTCTAGCACAACATCGTCTACTGTAAATCTAAACTACAATTGTATTCACTGAACTGTATTTTCAGTTAATCTAGCAATGTACCAATGTTGTGTTAGGCCAGATGACTTTATGTGAGGACACTGTGTCGGAAAGTAATTCTCTAAGCTCTGACACTATAAGTCATCTCTAAGCTGTGCCACTGTTTGCTGGCACAGGCTCACTCCGGTGTTATTTGCTCGTCCTCACTGTGCAAATAAGAAATCCTCACTGTCCCTATAGCGCTGACTTCCACATCACTGTGTGCTCTAGAAGCAGAGCTTTCACCTGAGAAATACATCCACATACTGTAATGCCTTTATCCCAGTGAGAATAAGACTGGCTTTCAGACACTATTCCGTTCCACCGGAAATCTGTGACCATCACTTTGAAGACAGACAGCTTTAGAATGGCTTGGCAGGGAGCTAAGATACTGGGGCCTTGTGGTGACGAGCAGGCTCTAATAATAGTGGTCAAACATACTAAAGGGCCATATGAGCCCATACTTCAGAGGAGATGAAAGCCAGTGCTTTATGATGCGTTGATAATTGGTCCTTTTAAACTAGGCTTCAAGGAGCGACATCAGGGGTACCGTGTTCTCTGGTGGCTGTGGCGAAGGCTTAATGCAATTTGCTTTGTGCCACTCTGGATTGTAGTGATGGAGCAGAGCAGACAGCCTTCTGCCTTCTGTCTAATGATGAAGAGGTTTGGCCTTTTGGAGTTGGCACATAAAATTTATGCACTTGTTAGTACCTCTGTACAACTGAGCAAATATACTTAATGATATCTACAGTTCAATCAGAGACCACTTACTTCCTTGCTATTGGAATGAGATGACACAGATAGCCTTGATGTATGTATTCACAAGCTCAATTTAGCCTACACATACCACAGCAGTTTGAAGGGCTGCAGGACTACCAAGAACATCACATCTCAGTGATGACTGAACCACACACACACAATGTATGTACTCACTTGAGTATGTCAGTTATGTCAATTCCATATGTGACTGGTTACAGGATCCTAGGATTATTGAATTTTTTTGACAAACTGTTCTCTACAGTTTATAAAACCAGGGTCCAATGTTTACTTTTTTTCTCAGTTGGCCAAAAATCTACTGGCCCAGACAGAATTTTGACTTTTTGGGACATCAAATCAAATTATATTGGTTACATAAAAATATTCAGCAAATGCTATTGCGGGTGTAGAGTAATTATTGTCATAGTGTAGTTTTAAAACGCATTGGAGCCCATTACTCAAATTTTTTTTATTGCATTGTTTAATTCATTGTATTAATTCATTAATTTTTATTTCTAACATACACTATTGTCTGTAATTCAGAGATTTTTTTTACATAAGAAAATAGGATGCTGACCCTTTAAGTCAGAACAGATATCAACATGGCTACAGTAGCCTACCCAAGACGAATGCTATAGGTGTCTTTTTGTATCCTTCTTTTAGCACACTATCAAAAGTAGCCAGCATATTGCTAGTACAGTATGTTCACTATTGAAAGTTTACTTTTTAAAATAACTAAAATAAATAAGCTCTTCGTGTAGATTGATGGGTGCTTCTTTTTGCTCTGGACAGCTTGCGTCAACTCACGTACAGCTCGAGCCCTCGAGAAGTTGTGACTCGTGGGAACATGGTGGTGCTTGAATGAGTGTCCAATCATATACCTCAAAAACCATAAGCATAACTTGTATGTGTGCAGTATTTAATGGTTTTCAATGGTAGACTGCAACAGAGCAGGTTAATGTTGAACTGGAATGCGAAAATGCTCTGAAAAGTTACTGGCACAACGAGATCCATTTGCCAACATGTTTTTACTGGCCCTGTTAATGTCTGAACCTGAAAAGTACAAAATGGTTTGGCATACACTGCAATTGGAGAAAGTAATGGGAAAGTAATGCAGCTTTTAAAGTTAATAAACTTAGATACCCACTTTGAGAAAAAGCCCTTTTAAGTTTTGCTGCAATTATCACAATGGCTAGAGAGCTCTTCCTTCTATACGACCATTCAGCACTGTTCACACTCTCTTAGCGCCACCCATCTCTTCAACAATTGACATGTAAACACACGAGTCAGCATGGAATTGTACTACAGAAAGTAATCTCTCACAACTGAGCTTTGTCTATAGCACCAGCTAAAATCAGGGCAGCAATGTTGTTGACATATGTAGCAACAATTTTTCCATAGCTACAGTTGAAGTCGGAAGTTTACATACACTTAGGTTGCAGTCATTATTAAAACTCGTTTTTTAACCACTTCACAAATTTCTTGTGAACAAACTATAGTTTTTGCAAGTCGGTTAGGACATCTACTTGGTGCATGACACAAGTAGTTTTTCCAACAATTGTTTACAGACAGATTATTTCACTTACAATTCACTGTATCACAATTCCAGTGGGCCAGAAGTTTACATACACTAAGATGATTGTGCCTTTAAACAGCTTGGTAAATTCCAGAAAATTATGCAATGGCTTTAGAAGCTTCTGATAGGTTAATTGACTCCATTTTAGTCAATTGAAGGTGTACCTGTGGATGTATTTCAAGGCCTACCTTCAAACGCAGTGCCTCTTTGCTTGACATCATGGGAAAATCTAAAGAAATCAGCCAAGACCTCAGAAAAAAAGTGTAGACCAACACAAGTCTGGATCCTGTTTGAGAGCAATTTCCAAATGCCTGAAGGTACCACGTTCATCTGTACGAACAATAGTACACAAGTATAAACACCATGGGACCACACAGCCATCATACCGCTCAGGAAGGAGACGTGTTCTGTCTCCTAGAGATGAACGTACTTTGGTGCCAAAACAACAACAAAGGACCTTGTGAAGATTATGGAGGAAATAGGTACTAAAGTATCTATATAAACAGTAAAACGAGTCTTATCTCTACATAACCTGAAAGGCCGCTCAGCAAAGAAGATGCCACTGCTCCAAACCGGTATAAAAATGCCAGACTACGGTTTGCAACTGCACATGGGGACAAAGATCATACGTTTTTGGAGAAATGTCCTCTGGTCTGATGAAATAAAAATAGAACTGTTTGGCCATAATGACCATCGTTATTTTTGGAGGGACAAAGGGGGAGGCTTGCAAGTCGAAGATCACCATCCCAACCGTCAATCACGGGGATGGCAACATCATGTGGTGGGGGTGCTTTGCTGCAGGAGGGACTGGCGCATTTCACAAAATAGAAGGCATCATGGAGGTAGGAAAATAATGTGGATATATTAAAGCAACATCTCAAGACATCAGTCAGGAAGTTAAAGCTTGGTCACAAATGGGTTTTCCAAGTGGACAATAACCCCAAGCATACTTACAAAGTTGTGGCAAGTTGGCTTAAGGACAACAAAGGCAAGGTATTGGAGTGGCCATTAGAAAGCCCTGACTTCAATCCTATAGAAATTGTGGGCAGAACTGAACAAGAGTGTGCGAGCAGGGAGGCCTACAAACCTGACTCAGTTACATCAGTCCTGTCAGAAGGAATGGGCCAAAATTCACCCAAGTTATTGTTGGAAGCAAGTGGAAGGCTACCTGAAATGTTGCCCCAAGTTAAACAATTTAATTAAAGGAAATGCTACCAAATACTAATTGAGGGTATGTAAACTTCTGACCCACTGGGAATGTGATGAAAGAAATGAAAGCTGAAATAAATCATTCTCTCTACTATTATTCTGACATTTCACATTCTTAAAAATGATGTGGTGATCCCAACTGACCTAAGAAAGGGATTTTTTACTCGGATTAAATATCAGGAATTGTGAAAAACTGAGTTTAAATGTATTTGGCTAAGGTGTATGTAAACTTCCGACTTCAACTGTATATCTTTCCAAAAATCTGTGATAGCCAAGATTATCTATAAACTGACCATGTAAGCCCCCATTCTGTTATAGACAGACGCCTATGACATGACAGACCAATCAGGACTCATCTCTTGGCATCTTCAGTCCCTCCATTATCTCAGCCAATCATGGCTGACCATGAAGGATCCTGTCTTTCTCCCTATATAGCTCAGTGCTTTCTCCTTGGCTAAGCTAGGCTCGTAATTTAAATATTTTATCCATATTTACAGATCACATACTAGTTTGTAATCAAGGCACATGTTAATATGTTCAAGAAGGCAATTCCGCAAAATAAATCTTTAAAAATCTATATATTTTATTTTCAAACCACCCTCCTATGAAGTAAGAACCAGAGTCAAACTCTCACCTTGAGGAATTTGGGCACATTTGATGCATGGTGGATGGTTCAACTCACCCTTCTCTTTGAGCCTCGCCCTTCTCCAGCTCTTGGATGACCCCCAGTAACACCTTGATGGTCTCCTGACTGGAGCTGATGAGGTTTTCCATGGCCTGGAGCTTTCCCTTAATATCCCCATTCCCAGGTAAGGGCACTATCTGCTGACAGGCACCCTGCCGTTCTGGAGGGCAAGCCTGATCCTCCAGGCCCGACTGTGTTTTCCTTGGGGCTGGTAAAGTCCCTGATTGGTACTGATGTGCCTTTATCTTGACCACAGAGCAGCCAGCACTGTGGGGGTGGGGCAGTGTCTGAGACTGTTGTCCATTGGGCTGCATGGCCTTCTTGCGTTTGTGGTGCACCGACGGACTCCCTAGGCCTAGACTTTCCACTTGCGTCAAGGAGTTCCAGGCAACAGGACTTGTGACCTTTAATCTTGTGTCCTGTAAGAGTTCCTCGCAGTTTGCCAACTGGCGTTTGGCGGAAGGGTTGGCACCCGTCGTGTCCACTTTGGATAATACTTTGTGTTTGGTCCTCACGCCAGAAGCCTGGTTCTCCGGCTCTCCCATGGGAGTTGGGTCATTTGCAAAGCACTCTGTGTCCTTTGTGAGGAGAGAGGGGTCCGGGCATGCACGCCCGTCTACGCAGTTGGCACCGGATAACAGATCCTCTGTGCCACTGCTGTCGTCCCTGTGGTGGAGCAGTGCCTGTGTCTGCCGCACATGCTTCCCTGCACCCTGAGATGATGAGCACTCCTCTAAACTCACTGCCTCGTCCTGACCTTTCAAGTCACTCAAAAACCCATTGTTTTGACCCTTGTAGTCCTCCACCAAGGCCGTGTGTTTGATGGTGTGTCCTTTCTTTCGCTCGAAGGGGAAAGTCTGGTAGTGTTTCGTAAGGTCTGGTGACGTCTGAACACCCGTGCTCTTAGTCACATTGGGGATGGAGCGCCGCGCAGGCATCGCCATGTACTTCCTGTATGCCACTTTACAGGAAATGGACCTTGCTCCTCGCCCCCCTGCCCGCTGCTCGTTCTGGGCGTCACAGATATCCTTGAAGCGGACTTGTAAGGCTTTGTTCCTCTTCTTCACCTGCTGTTTGCCGTCAGGACCGTATTGTGCCTCCAAGCTATGTGACGGGCCTGTCTCTGAATCTGACTCTGAGTTGGAGAGCACAACCCTGCTGCTCTCCTTGCTCACCATGGTTTCTGTGAGAAGGGAGAGAAATATACAGTGTATGTCATAATATGCTGGGGTTTAATCACAGTACATTTACTTTAGGCAGCAGATTATTTTTATTTTCTTTGTTCTGTTACTGAGCAACTAACATCTAGACTGTCAGGGCCCGGTTGCATAAAACATCTTAAGTGTTTTCCTTAAGGGTCCACCTTAAGGAATAATTGTCCCTTATCTAAGATAATTGTTTAAGGGTGTTAAATAGATCCCCTCAACTATTCCCTTAGGTAAGAGCATACTTAAGGGGTTTTACTGTAGTTTGAAAGCATGTACGGCTGAAAGAGTAGATAGCTAACTAGCCAGCTAGCTTTGTAGCCATGGTTTGTGCACCTTCCATTGTTTAGGTAAGTAGCTAGCTGGTTAATGTTTTCCTTTTGTAACCAGGGCAGACGAAAGCGACATTCAACTCCACAAATGACGTTTACATTGAAATCGATACTGAATGAAACAGTTAAGGTACATCATGTGGATCCTTAACTTTGCCACTCAATTTAAGGGGGGGATTCACCTTAAAATGTTTTGTGCAACTGACTTAAAGTTAATGAAACTTTAAGGGAAAAGATAACTTTAAATGTTTTATGCAACCAGGCCCAGAGATGAATTTATACGAAATCACGATTTATGTCACAGATGAGACACACACAGACACAGACTTATTTTATGTTATTATTGTTATGCCAAATAAATATTTCTATAGATATTCCACATTCAGAGCTGTCGTATTTAAGGGCCTGTAGTGCATTGAATAATGTTTGACTTTGTGTCATTGGAATAGTGTATGAGATTTATAATAGATTTGATTACCAACGGACTAACATGGAAAGCAGTTTTAGGGAATGAAATTGTGTTAAAAGGAAATATCAGAGCCGAGCTAGTTCATCATCTTTATACGATGAGACACTATGTGATAAATAAACCTGAACGCATCATTTGTTACTAAACAAATGTAGGCCCTTCATGGCATAGTCACTTCTCTGAAAGCAATCACGTTCAATCATTTTGAGACGTAGTCAATCCATCAGTATGCTTGGTGACATACTGTTTTTTCATCTCAAACTCCTTATAAGTCCAAAGTCCAAAGCACTACCCAACACAATTGCTTATAATGAAACAGACTGTAATGAGGTTATGAAGTTATGTAGAAAAATAATATGTATGTCATTGATATTTTGGAGTTATCTAAGAGCCTGTATTAGCCTTAGCATTGCCTTCTGTCCATTTTTTATTTTTTTTTATTTATTTTACCTTTATTTAACTAGGCATGTCAGTTAAGGACATATTCTTATTTTCAATGACGGCCTGGGAACAGTGGGTTAACTGCCTGTTCAGGGGCAGAACGACAGATTTGTACCTTGTCAGCTCGGGGGTTTGAACTCGCAACCTTCCGGTTACTAGTCCAACGCTCTAACCACTAGGCTACGCTGCCGATTAGTCCATGTGGGCAATATATGAGCACTGATTCTACCACACTACCCCTAATGTCACCTGAATAAAAGGAAGAAAGGAAGCCCCATTATCAACGTTTTAAAGAGAGTCTGTCAGTACTTCAGGTCCTCTCACTCACACAATATTAAGATAGCATTGGACAAGGGCTGATAAAAGGGCCAACTGAATGCATTGGGAATCGTGCCAGGTGTTTTACTTTGTAGCCTTGTAGACATTATGACCTTTTTTTGTATCTCAGACTACAGATGAAAGGGAAGCCTTTTTAGATATATTCTTCTTGCCATCTCAAACCATTGAATTGTATCTAGATCCATACAAAGTCCCCTCTAGTGGTCCTTACTTTATATTCAAACACAAGACAAAGCATGTAAAGAAGCTAAATGCTAATTCACACATAGAGAATATATACTGTATATTTAAAAAAAATCCTCATTCCCTCAAGGTTCTTGAGCAAACCTGGAGTGTCATATGATCATTTTAAAGACAACTGAGTATGTGTCACCGCCACAGCTCCTCTGAATAACCAGTTACTTTTCCTCTTCATACTCACTCCCTACTTCCCAGGGCTACCTATCACTGCTAATGACCAGAGGTTCTTCCCTGGTTTGGCCCCAACCATCCAGGGGATTATGAATAATGCATTGACTCTAAAATTGCAAAAGCAATCCTCTTAAATCTCCTTATGAACTCTGGCAGACCATGCTGTCTGTTACAATTGCCCTTCAGTTCTTCATACAGAAATGTTAGATAGAAAATATATATATATATATATATATGAATATATATATATGAATATATATATATATGAATGTATCACTATCCCTGCTAGCAAATCTATAACATTGCTGACTTACGATACTCAGCTCTGCGTCCAGCTCCAGCATGTGAACATGCTTCTAGAGAGATTCTCTTGAGGTGTAGTGATTGACATGCTCTCCTGATAAGGCGTGTTTGTAGGATTAAAATGCAGCCTATCCACTCTCATAAATGGTATAGTAATGGTATTACAGAGGCATTGATAGCAGCACTATCAATGTCATTGACCTTGACACAGCACACGTGATGCATATCATCAGTGAATGGAAAACCATATCTCACTTGCAGTTTGCTGTCTATCTGCTGCCAAGGCATGTTTTCTCAGTGCATCAAATCATAGCAATCCGTACTATTTATGTTGTGACACCACATACTAATTCCCCAACACAGTGGTGGTTGGTGCTGTTTAAGCATATTGGATGGCTGTCATTCATATTCTATTCACCCAGCTCAATGTAACATTGATAGGTTTCGGCTAGTACATTATACTCCCTATACCCATCGTTGCTACAACCTAGCCCATGATTGGTCGAGATGGGTTTTTTTTGTAGTCAAGGTGACAAGCAGTGACACATCAATACTGTCTTGCACACTCTTGCCTACATGTAGCTGATCTAGAGTGTAATCATTAGTCCAACAGTTGCAAAGAAGTGTTTTTATTGGACAAATTCAGGTAAGTTTATCCCCGTTATATTCCACTTGCTTCATTATAAGAAACATTTTTCAATAGAATCGTCGGAATGAATACACACAAACACAATTCACTTTCATAGCAACCACATGCTCTCAGTTGTCTGTGGCCAGGCGAAAAAACCTTTCCAAACCAAACCTTCGTATCATAACCATTAACCACTACACACAGCCTACATCATTGTGATAAAGTAGCTTAGCAGCTACACCGGCGGGCCCCGGTGGCAATAAATAAATTAAACCAAAAATGTACTTTGACTTGGAAGAGTGCCAGTGTTGGATAGCTAACATAGCATCCCTCTCTGTTTGTGCCGGGTGTTTGAGTAGGCTAAACAAGCTAGCTGCAGCCACCAGCTAAGTAAGTGAAATTTAATGTAAAAATATAGACAGCTCTCTCTTTATTGCCCTCTCTCTCGCTTCTCTTTCATTTTGTAAGAAATCTATTGTCTTTCTCTGTCTTTTTTAACCTTTATTTTACTAGGCAAGTCAGTTAAGAACAAATTCTTACTTTCAATTTCAGCCTAGGATCAGTGGGTTAACTGCCATTTCAGGGGCAGAACGACAGATTTAGTACCTTGTCAGGATTTAAACTTGCAACCTTTTGGTTACTAGTCCAATGCTCTAACCACTAGGCTACCCTGCCGCCCCAGTCAACTACTCACCACATTTTATGCACTGCAGTGCTAGCTAGCTGTAGCTTATGCTTTCAGCTCTATATTCATTCTCTGAATAGGCGGACAACATGTCAGTTCATGCTGCAAGAGCTCCAATACGTTGGAGGACATCCTCCAGAAGTTGTCATAATTACTGTGTAAGTCTATGGAAGGGGGTGAGCCTGAGCCTCCTAGGTTTTGTATTGAATTCAATGTACCCACAGGAGGAAGGAAGCTAGCTGTCCTACGGCTATACCATGGTGCTTCCCTACAGAGTGCTGTTGAGGCTGCTGTAGACCTTCACTGAAAAACAGTGTTTAAAATCATTGTTTTGGTAACGTGAATATATTTAGTACAGTTGTATCTCAAAAATACAACTTCTAATGTTTTGCTATTTTCATTTTTTATGAAATTCACTGAGGAGGATGGTACTCCCCTTCCTGCTCTGAGGAGCCTCCACTGCCACACATGTACCCTTAAATGAACCAAACAGTACCATGTGAGATCATTATGTGTACCTCTGAAGGCACATTATGTGTATTTAGATATTTTTGTACCCCAGGGAAGAATACTGTACTCTAACCATACCCTTTTTACTGAGTGTGTATGGCACAGTCCGAGCACTGCTCACAGCACCATGTAAGTGTTATTTACACAACAAAATTAATTTATATAACATACAGTACCTCACAACTCTATTTGTGGAGTAAAGATCATTAGTATTATCTACTGAAGAACCTAATCGCGGAATATGATATGGCACATGGTAATTACATGGTGAAAGGAAAAGCTACTTGTAAACCTAGGTTGTTTCTCAATATTATCAAAGAAATATAACTTTCAATATTTATTTATTAGATTCACTGAGGAGGATGGTCCTCCCCTTGCTCTTCTGAGGAGCATCGACTGCCCCAATGCACCAATTCCCCCATGACACCATCTTGGAAAAACCCATTATACAGAGAGAGATAATTAAGATAAAAGGCCTGACATGGTGTGGTATAAGGCGAATATACCACGGCTAAGGGCTGTTCTTACGCATGACACATCGCAGAGTGCCTGGATATAGCACTTAGTTGAGGTATATTGGCCATATACCACAAACCTTAGAGGTACCTTATTGCTATTATAAACTGGTTACCAGTGTAATTAGAGCAGTAAAAATAAATGTTTTGTCAACCCTTGGTATACGGTCTGATATACAGTACCACAGCTTTCAGCCAATCAGCATTCAGGGCTCGAACCACCCAGTTTATAATTGGGAATATCTGAGGACACACGCCAGATGTGTGTGTTGCATAGCATATTGGCACCCTTTTTTTAATACTAGGATGCCAAAAGAGGAGGGGCCATAACTCTTTGTTGGGTACTTTGTATCTACTGTTTGATCATGCAAGTTTACCTAATCAGAAGTACTTCGCCATCCATTGCAGAATATGTGATTTGAGAATAATGTGCCTGATGTGGGGACATCTGTAAGAATTGGTTTTCTTATCATTATCATACTGGCCTTCCCCACATGAAAAAATACTACAGTTTACTATAGAATATTATAGTACTTAATATAGAATTCTGTAGCAAATTGTAGTATACTGTAGAATACTATACTCCACACTGCAGTATCCCTCGATCATGTTTAGTACTTACTATATCATTTTTTTTGTATACTGTAGAATACTTTACTACACACTGTAGTATATGTGTGGTATTTACTATATATTTTTTGACATTCCCACCAAGTTATAGGCTAGGTATCCCCCAGTAATGCACATCCTCATATCTCGGTTCTGTCTGTCTGGTGAATTCTTAGTAACTTGCTGGGCTGCAGGATACACCTGAGACAGTGTGCTTTATGGCATTGGCTTAAAAGATTCATCACTGCACTGCACTTTCTTTTACAAAGGAGTAGGGGAGCTTTTAAAAAGGCCTCAATTTTCTCATCATCTCACTGAAAGCCAGTGCTATGAAATGGATCTTTCCGAACAGTAAGTTTAGCATCGCCATGACAAGGAGAAGTGCATTACACCTGACGCATTGACATGGTTACAAGGGAGAGAGAGCTGTGAGGAGCTGAGGGGTGTTTCCCAGAAGCAGGAGAGAGTGAGATGGCAGATTGGTTAATGTTCCCATGCCTTACAGTAGCTGTTCCTTGCCCAATTGTACCATATTTACAGGTTACTGTGAGCCACCCTTTTTACTCACTCACTGACGAGGGTATGGCTGCTGATGTTTCAAAGAAAGAGTAAGATCATTTGAATTGCTCCAACAACAGTAAAGGATGAAGGAACTAAGTGGTTGGTTTCTCATAAACAGAGCCAAGAGAGAATCCAATATTTGATTAGACTGATAGAGACAGAGGTGGGGGCCTAGGATAGAAGATGGTTTGGGCACACCATAAGCTGGTTTCTAAGATAGAGGTTTCTGTAGAGACAGAGATTGGTTTGAAATGAGGCAGGGGGACAACAAACCCTCTGAACTGGTTTCAGAAGCCTCGTTTGCACCTTGCGCTAATGTGGATTTTGTGATCTGATCAATATGATCCAACCAGTGTCACATCAACACATGGTATTAAAATGTGTTTCTTATCTGTCCACTATGTCTGCATTGTGACCAGATTTCCAGTTGTCTTCCTGTATTTATTTTGAAAGAAATATGAATTATTGACAATTATTGATGCAATACATTAGTGGTGCTACCTGTCAATTATTTTAGAGGCTTGCATAATGATTTAATTGGCTTGACCATCCAGCTTTGTTTACACTTGATCGATATCCAGATACATTGGATCCCTGATTACCTCCGGAGGTGGTCCGGAAGATCTCATCACAATCAGATCACAATGCGTCTTTTAATCATCTACACCTGCCCCAAAATTTGGGCACAATCAGAATGTGGACAAGATCAGGACAAAGGATGCATGTTAGCACCAGGTATAAACGGGGCTATAGAGAGAGAAGGGTGGGATGACTATGAAACAGTATTTAATAGACAGAGAGAGGAGAGAGAGAAAATCTGATCTGCCCTCTATGTGATGCAGTGCTCTGCCGGGAGCGTCAAGATCGCACGTCATTACTCATGATAAGTTGCGAGTCCCAGGTGGGATCCTCATCTCCTCGTCACATGAAGCCTTGAGGAACACATCTATCGCTCATAATAATCACTGTACTTTCAGCAGCACTACTGTAGCTATGGTATGTGTTCAACACTGAACACCAACTACATCTCACTGCCACAAGCACTTGAGCACTATCATTGATATCCCTACAAATGATACAATGCCAATGATCACATGTGTTAGCCCATTGAAAAGAGCAATAATGGTCAACCCTTAAGTGCAATCGATCAATGCTACAAGACTAAATCAATATGTAAAATCTAACTGAATATTCACCTTAACATTTCCTTGTTCAGTAATCTGTTCATTACACTTTCTAAACAGGAAATTAGATAGTATCAGCCAAAAGTGAAACAGATAACATAAAGACAACATCATTGCTGGTTGGCTAGAATGCCCCCTTTGAATCCTCCACATATCAGCGTCTAGACAATAAAGCAACCGGACATACAGTATATCAGAGCAAATACAGTAAAGACATTCAAACCACTCGGGCACCTGCTGTATCTTGACAAATCAAAGCTGATAAACTGACACTAAGTGCAGATTCTCCTATGTTTCTATATTAACTTCCCATCATTATTACTATACAGACTTAAGTGTTCAACACTTACCTTGAGAAACAAATCAGTGGAGCAAAGGATGAGAAAGCAGAGATCTCCCACTGAGCTGGTGCATATCCATTCATGTAGTGGCATAGAGAGCTCCGTCCAGAGAGAGGATAGGGTACCAAAGAGACAGCCACTGCAGTGACAGCTGGATAGTTGTGGCACATCGGCAAAGGTTCAGGATAGAAAAGAAAACGGCCTCCAACTCCGTAAGGTCCACAATGAAGTCCTCCCTACTTCTCTCTCTCTCTCTCTCTCTCTCTCTCTCTCTCTCTTTCACCTCATTCAAGCATCACTGACACTCGTCCTCTGCCGCTCCTGCACTCACCGGCAATAGGCACTCGTACAGTACATGCTGCTGCAATCCCTGTGCATTTGGGAGTGTGCGTGTTTGTGAGTGAGAGAGAGGAAGAGAGAGAGAGAGAGAGAGAGAGAGAAAGGCAGAGGGGAAGAGGGAGGATGAGAGCTAGGGAGGGTGAGAGAGGGGAAAGCGCAAGCTGCTGGGGAAAGTCCATAGTTGCCACAGCTGGTGAGCTCACGCATTAACAGTAAAAACCTCCTTATCGTGTCCTCTGAGCTGGTGTAGTGGCATAGGGTCTGATGAGCTGTTATATCATCTGAACGGCTTCCCAGATTGCCTGTGGGGAAGGCTCTGAAATAATAATGCATTGTGTTTTTAATTGGATGTCTCCTTCCCTTGTTACTTTTAGATATCTGACACCCTGTTTGTGAAAGGAGAAGAGAAGAGACAGAGGGGGAAGGAAGAAAAAGAGAGAGAGGAATTGAGAGAGTATTAGTATGTAGTCTGGAAGGAGAGAACGAGAGGAAGAGATGTGGACACCAAAGAAGAATTAATCAACTGTATCCAACTCTGCATGTCTACCGCCGATCGCTGACCTCACAAAGAGAACTTGACTTGCAGTCGTTTTACCATGTTACTGGGATTTGCATATACTAGCAAGAAAAACAATGCCTACAGTATATCAAAGCCCATCTCCCTTTGAGTTCTTGATTGGTGCAAAGTGTTCTATTATTTTTCTCTGCATTCAAGGTCAGTGCACAGGCAATACTTCCATTCTGTCTGTGGGTTGTGAAATACTTTACTCAGTTGGCTGTGATACACGCTAGATATTGTGCAGTGAAATGTTGGTGTGCATATCATGAGGGTGATATGTGATATATCAAGATGATGATATGTGATTGGAAAGGATCTTCAAAACAATAAAATCCTCCACCATTGTATGTTTTCTTTTCCTCTGCTGGGTAAGCTACTGCAGAACAAGGTTGAAATACAGCAGAAATGAGACACTAAGGCACCACAAGTGGCTGCTGTGAGAGCTCTCAGCCAGTGTGACTAAAAGTTTGCCTGTGCTTTGCTTGAGTAAGCAACCTGCAGAAAAGCTTTCCAAATAACGTTTGTCGTGCAAAGAGATGAGGGGGAGGCGGAATGGTAATCTGCTGACTGGGAGTGTAGCACCTATTTCTCAATGCCAGAAATGCATATAATGGTAACTTAGGGCACCCAAAGATAACATTCACAAATGATAAAACTCTTCAATCAATTGTTATAATATTGTAATCTTTTTCTAAAAGTTGGGTTTGAGGTTTTCTCCAAATCAGCACTAACTTCTGGAAACAATCCCACAATATCCCGTGGTGAACGTCACACAGTGAATGAAAAGATTCTTTAAAATGTGTGAGAATGAGGCGGGCAAATTGGACATCTACTCGTCAATCTGAGGGGCACATTTCATCCCTGAGAACTTTCTGAGTCATCAACAATGGAAGGAGGGCTTCATCAAGAAGTTGCTTCTCAAAGTAGATGTTGTCCCTACCATCAATGGGGCTTCTAAAGCATCTCAAACAGCCAGCTGTACCAGCAGAAACCGAGAATTATCACGGGCTTCAGTGAGCATGGAAGTGATAAGGGTAAGTGAAAGAACTAGCTTGGTACCTTAATGCTAATGTTAACTAGCTATAAAGCTACCGCATTTAGCTCATGTTTTCCATCTAAGTAAGACAGATAAAACTAACCAAATGTCGACATGTCTGAGACAAAAGTCCCTAGTGGACTACCAAGATATGATAGCGTTTTACACAGAGATGGAAAAGGGGGTGAGTAAAATAGAGAGATGGAGAAAAAGGAATATTTATTGTGGATACATTCTAGGACTTTTGTCACATTAATCATATACTTTGCACGCGAAACGCCACCCATTTTGGAATAAGAAGCAATGAATGTATTTACGTGTTTGAATGCCGTTGTACATGCCACTTGTACATGCTCTGAGGTTCCATCAGATGTCACAATGTCCTTCTTCTTAGTTGTCCGGTATCCAATGGGCAGTTTTTGTTCAGAACTTGTTCTTAACCTGTGTGAATAGTCAGCGTTTGAACCCCTTTACACGGACAGCTGCAATCTGTTCATGTGCAGGTATAGTCTGGTGAGTTTATCTTTTTCACCTTTTGTTGTTTTATCCATTTCCCACATGTAGCTAACACTCCATGTTTCCTGGTATGGTAGGTGAGGTTATCTTCTCATCTAGTGTTGAGGTTCAGAGTTTCTATCCATTTCAACATGTGGACCACAGTCTCACATCTTCTGGTATGATTTGCTAATTCTTAGTCAGGCACTATGTTCGAAAAGGACAGTTCCATCACGCTGACAAGCTCTCTGGCCTCATTCGGGGCGTGGGTACTTAATGTGCAAAGGATATGATTAGAAGTTATCTCTTATGACTCCTAAAATCACATTCTTATCTTACAAAAAATAGTTTCATTAATTGTCATATCACATAGAAATCGTATTGGATGGAAACTTGACAGCTAGAGGGGGTGCCCTTCCTAAGTTACAGTACTTGGTTCATACAGTTTTTAATTATATCACAAAATGAAAAGCAAAATTAGTATTCTTTAGGTCCCCACTGACCATTTCCCATATTCTTTATGTTAGAAATATTGTTCCAGTGTTCACTTTTTGGATGCTAGAGTTTTGGGCTGGTAAACCTCTCTCTAGACAAAGACATCCCATCCCAATACTAGAGAGCCAGGGAGTCCTCTGCTGCATAAAATGTTTGACCAGTGTGTGGAGGTGGTAAAGGGTCTGGCAGAGGGTCTGGTGATTGTCAGCCCTTGCCAAGCTGCTCTGACCCAATGTAATCCTCATGTGTAGTCATGACAAAACAATCCTGTCTCAGCGCTCTACTCCTTCGACCTCATTGCTTGGTTTTTGCTCTGACATAACACTTTCAACTGTGTGGCCTTATATAGACAGGTGTGTGCCTTTCCAAATCATGTCCAATCAATAGAATATACCACAGGTGGACTTCAATTCAGTTGTAGAAACATCTCACGGATGATCAATGGAAACAGGATACACCTGAGCAACATTTTCTGGCTCATAGCAAAGGGTCTGAATACCTGTGTAAGTAAGTTATTTATATTTTTTTATTTTTAATATATTTGCAAAAATGTCTAAATCCTGTTTTTGCTTTGTCATTATGGGCTATTATGTGTAGATTGCTGAGGAAAATGTTTTATTAAATCAATTTTAGAATCAGGCAGTAAAGTATCAACATGTGGACAAATTGAAGGGGTCTGAATATTTTCTGAAGGATCTGTATTATCATCTTGTCATACTAATGGTACCACTCGCGATTTGCCTGAAGAGCATTTGGTAATAATAGCTAGTGTGGCTATTTCTTTCTTGCTGGCAAAATAAGTGAGCTTGATTTTGTTTGTGTACTGCCATATGTCGATAACCTACCTACGTTTTTCACTGGTATGGGCTAGTAAATATCATAAACCGAGCCAGCTAGACACTGATAGCCGCAAACTATAACCAGGGAGAGAGGGAGGAGATAATTCATTTTATATTTCATCTGCTGCTGGCTTGCTAATGTTCACTCAAATAAGTTTTCCACATGTAATTGATAAAATTAGTTTTTTAATCTATAAAGGTTGTATCTGAGTCAATATGTTGTGAATATTGTCGAAATTCGCCACAGCCAGTTCCATACTAAAAAGGAAGTGCCACCTGGTGCGCACCAGTTTACCTTGTACAGAAGACTACATGCAATCTGTTCTTCCACCTTGTCAAAGAAATTATGATCTTGCGTTTAGGGCCTTCCGTCAGTCTTTGTGGTTTTCAAGTTAGAACCCATGTATATTAGTTACGATACAGCACCAACTACATAAATATCTGATAGGGTCCATTATCTGCTACCTGGACTTTAATTGTCTGTTTCCTGACTAAGCCACACCATGGAATGCTTGTTAAGCTCTGCTCTCTCGCTCCCAGAAACAGATCTCCCAATCAGCCTGAAGCCCAGATAAAATTGACTAGATTTAATGATTGGAACAATGCAAAGACAAGCGGGAGGAAATGAGGAATATCCCTCTCTTCTTCTCTCTTCCACTCTACTAATTGATCTGCCAAGGGCTGGCTAGTGAGTGTATGTTTTATTCAAATGAGTTATCCTTGGAGATTACTGTAAGTTTTTAACTGTTCATGGTCGGTTTCCCACAGAGACTGTTTGCGCTTTGGAGGCCACTGCAAACACCGACTGTAAAGTGATCTAATTTAGCTCTGGTTTACAGAGAATAGGGAAAATGTATTTGCACATTATAAGGGGAAGTTAGGGAGCGAGAGGACTCTGTTGAGGTTCAGTAGCCAACGTTATTGTGTTTCTTCTACTTGTTTTGGCACTTAATTTTGCGCTCTTCAAAGGCTCAGAGGAGAGGAAGTATGCTGTCAAGTGCATCTCTCAGATGTACATCCCTAGGTGAAATAATTATAATTCTATCTAAATTATTCATTTTCCCTATGTTGTTAAAAAACTTCTTCAAGATCGGTGGGTCCCCCACGGGACGATTGAGCTAATGTAGGCTAATGCGATTAGTATGAATTTCTAAGTAACAAGAACATTTCCCAGGACATCGACATATCTGATATTGGCAGAAAGCTAAAATTCTTGTTAATCTAACAGCACTGTACAATTGAAATAATACCATGCTATTGTTTTAGGAGAGTGCACAGTTATGACCTCGAAAATGTATTCATATACAAATTAGGCACATTTGGGCAGTCATGGTACAACATATTGAACATAAATGCAATGGTTCATTGGATCAGTCTAAAACTTTGCACATACACTGCTGCCATCTAGTGTCCAGAATCTAAATTGTGCCGGGGCTGGAATAATACATTATGGCCTTTCTCTTGCATTTCAAAGATGGTTGTACAAAAACAATTTAAAAAACGTTTTTTTTTCTTTTGTATTCTCTTTTACCAGATCTAATGTGTTATATTCTCCTACATTCCTTTCACATTTCCACAAACTTCAAAGTGTTTCCTTTCAAATGATATCAAGAATATGCATATCCTTGCTTCAATGCCTGAGCTACAGGCAGTTAGATTTGGGTATGTCGTGGGTATGTCAGATCCTTAAAAGGAAAAAAAAAATGGGACCAGAGCAAAAAAAAAGTGTATACTTAATTTTTAGTTATGGTAACAGACTAGTGACCAGTAACCGAAAGGTCGCTGGTTCGAATCCCCAAGCCGACAAGGTGAAAAATATTTCTGTGCCCTTGAGGCACGGCACGTTACCCTCCTGTTAAGAGTGTCTGGTAAATTATTAAAATGTAAAATGTAGATGTGTATAATTTGAGGTCAACAATTGTGTTTTTAAGTTAAAGGAGTTGTTCATTATTTTACAACATGATATTAGATGTTTCGTCAGCCTGAATATAGACTATGAGCCAGGATAAATATGAATCCATCGTTCAGTTTTCAGCCACAACTAAACATAGTTAACTATAGCCACCACTAGCTAAAAACTAATTGAAGTTTTGAAGCATGTGAACATTTTTTTTTTTATGGCCAAATCACCTTTAAGTAACATCAAACAAAATAAGGAGTTGATTTGAGTTGATTCTACATTTTTGGGGTCACAGGGGATCACATGCCCCATAATTTTCATAGATGTTTTGCTAGCGGTGGCTAAATTTAGCTGAAGATTGTAGTGGCTGTGTAGCCATTTCCTGCAGTCAAAATGACCCAGTAGCCTCATGGGTGGAATGTAATTAATATTTTTCATGATCTTTTTTTTTTTTATCTAGTGTTTCTGCGTCAAACAGTTTAGTATCCCGGGCCATAGCCTACTTTCAGGGTGAGGTACCATCTAACATCATGTTGTAAAATAGTGAACTACTCCTTTAAGTTATCTTCTACACCAACCTATCCACTCCATGGGGGGTAACACTTTATTTATTTTTTATCTTCCCAATGTAATAAATAATTTAATGGTTTAGTAAATAGTTTATTCATCATTTAAAAATCATTACTCCCACTTTGTTAACGTTTAGTAGGCTAGTTATTCACAAATTTATAAACAACTTTTAAAGTATGTAATTGTAACGGCGTTCGTCAGTTGAAGGAGAAGAGGACCAAAATGCAGCGTGGTGGTTACTCGTGTTCTTTAATGTAGTATAGACGATACATGAAATAACATAATATACAAAAACAACAAACGAAACACGAAAACCTATTACAGCCTATCTGGTGAACACTAACACAGAGACAGGAACAATCACCCACAAAATACACAGTGAAACCCAGGCTACCTAAATATGGTTCCCAAGCAGAGACAACGAGAATCACCTGACTGATTGAGAACCGCCTCAGGCAGCCAAGCCTATGCTAGACACACCCCTAATCAGCCATAATCCCAATGCCTACAAAAAAAACAATACGACAACACAATAAACCCATGTCACACCCTGGCCTGAACAAATAATTAAAGAAAACACAAAATACTAAGACCAAGGCGTGACAGTAATACAGATTCATAAGGCCTTTCATAATATGCGACTCGTTTCAGGAAACAAGGTATATGTCACACATCACTGCTTCACAGGCAAGGCATTTGAACTTATCAAAAGGTGTTGTTTTTTTTGGTAGAAATGCCTTCTGGAACATGTGAACTTTCATGTGCCTTAATAGCAAACTTGTATCCCGTCTATAAATACGAATAAAATTGTTAAATTATGAGCTTAGGAAAATTCAGGAACGTTCTCGCTAGCCATGATTGGCTGAGATAACGGATAGGCTGGACATCCCGAGAGATGAGTTGGGAATACTCTGCCATAGCTAGCTTCAGTCTATAACTAAGGGCTGCTCAGTATGTGTATGGCTTTTTTTTAAAGATATCACAAATAAGTGTTTCTCTCTAGTTGTTGGAGGACAGAGTTTTGAAATCAGTAGAATGCCCCGTGGAAGCAGAGTCTGATAACTAAGGAGATGGCAGAAAAATCTGGGGCACTAATTGTAGCACTAATTACAGAAAATAGCTTACAGTTGTGAGTGTGATGAAATGAAATTAGGGCATTCTATTGAAGAATTTTAGAACTTGGACACCCTCTCGTTGGCCTAACATTATATCCTAATTTGACTTTGGTGCAGGTCATGTTTCTTCACATTACTGTCTCTGGTAAACACACACTATATAAAATAAAATCATGGTTTATTTGTCACATGTATTTTTTGAAAAATGTATTTCACTTTTATTTAAAGCTAGTGAGGGAGATAAGTGTTTCCAGTTTCAGAGATGTTTGTAGTTCGTTCCAGTCATTGGCAGCAGAGATCTGGAAGGAGAGGCGGCCAAAGGAAGAATTGGTTTTGGGGGTGACCAGAGAGATATACCTGCTGGAGCATGTGCTACATGTGGGTGCTGCTATGATGACCAGTGAGCTGAGATAAGGGGGGACTTTACCTAGCAGGATGTACAGGATACAGAAAGTGTAAACGGTACAGTGAAATGGTGACTTGCATACTGGAGTCTTTTGTTTAGACATGTAGGTAGGTAGCAAGCTAAACTATAAACCATAATCTCAATGTATAACATTACCTCCCTGCATGAATCTGCAGGAGGCTAAATCTAACCGACTAGATTCAATGTTAGTTAGATAACATTAGGCTATAACTAGCAATGGCTCTGAGTGTCACACCCTGATCTGTTTGACTTGTCTTTGTGCTTGTCTCCACCTCCCTCCAGGTGTTGCCCATCTTCCCCATTATCCACAGTGTACTTATATCTGTGTTCTCTGTTTGTCTGTTGCCAGTTTGTTTGTTTTGTCAAGCCTACCAGCGTTTTTCCTGTGCTTCTGTCTTTCTCTAGTTCCTGTTTTCTAGCTTTCCAAGTTTTTGACCATTCTGCCTGCCCTGACCCTGAGCCTGCCTGCCGTTCTGTACCTTCCAGACTCTGCTCTGGACTACTGTTCTCTGCCTGCCCTTGACCTGTCATTTGCCTGCCCCCTGTTTCTGTAAATATCTTTTGTTACTTCAAAACTGTCTGCATCTGGGTCTTCTCCTAAGCCTTGATACTGAGATTCGAATAATATTACTACACAGATCATACACATAATGTTAGTAAGTGAGCCAGCCAGCTAATGAATGAAAACAACTTAATGAAAAATGTAGAAACCTATATCTGAAAACAGGTGAATGACAGGTCGGAGGCTTGCTGACGGGTTGCATCACTGCCTGGTATGGCAACTGCTCGGCCTCCGACCGCAAGGCACAACAAAGGGTAGTGCGTACTGCCCAGTACACCACCAGGGCCAAGCTTCCTGCTATCCAGGACCTGTATACCAGGCGATGTCAGAGGAAGGCCCTAAAAATTGTCAAAGACTCCAGCCACCCTTGTCATAGACTGTTCTCTCTGCAACCGCATGGCAAGCGGCACCGGAGCGCCAAGTCTAGGTCCAAGAGGCTTCTAAACAGCTTCCACCCCCAAGCCATAAGACTCTAATGGCTACCCAGACTATTTGCATTGCCCCCACCCCCCACGCTGCTACTCTCTGTTATTATCTATACACAGTCTCTAATAACTCTACCTACATGTACATAATTACCTCAATTATCTCGAGACCGGTGCCCACACACATTGGCACATTGACTCTGTACCTATACCCCCTGTATATATTCCGTTATTGTTATTCACTGCTGCTCTTGAATTATTTGTTATTCTTATCTCTTACCTTTTTGGGGGGTATTTTCTTAACTGCATTGTTGGTTTAGGGCTTGTAAGTAAGCATTTCACTGTAAGGTTGTATTTGGCGCATGTGAAAAAATCACATTTGACTGGATTTGATTTGATTTAAAAACTCTGTCCTCCAGAAAGTGCAGAGCGTTGTTCATGATATACGTATGTTGAGTCAATAAGTATTCAACACCTTTATTATGGTAAGTCTAAATTAGTTCAGGAGTAAAACAAATCATAACATGTCACATAAATTGAATTGACTCACTCTGTATGAAATGATATTTTTAACGTGATTTCTGAATGACTACCTTATCTCTCTACCCCACACATACAATTATCTGTATGGTGCCTCACTTGATTCACTCATTTTGAAAAATGACATTGTGGGGTATTATGTGTAGGCCAGTGCCAAATTATCTCAATTGAATACATTTTAAATTCAGGCAGAGGGGTTGAATACTTCCTGAAGGCACTGTTAATGTACACACAGAGGAGTCAGCCTGCCTATTCATCATGTTAGTGTCATGTTCCTCATCAAGGAGTAAGGATCAAGGCTCAGTTTTGCCAGCACGGTATGCTTTTGGACTTTGTTATTAGACTCATTTAAAGGATTCCACTAGTGCAGAACAAGAAGAGCTGATTAGAATATGAACACAGACTTAGTGTTTAGGTTTATGGAGTAAACATTTGAGGAATAATTATCTGCTTAAACAAACAAGAAGAAACACTTACCCAGTAACTCGTTTGTGGAAACTGCGGCACATCAGAAACTGCAGAACTACCGGCCAATATTCATTTTGGTGATTAAAAGCTCAGATCTGATAGTAATGGCTTTTTGCCATGGTGATTTATGCAGTGATACAAACCAGTCAGAGGTTCCCTGACTATGGGACCTGAATAAGAAAAACTCTGAACCCTAGTTGAAGCCTTTTCCTGGTCAGGTAAAATTCCTGTTCCTCCATATAGACACGCGTCTCCATAGCCCTGGCCATGGAGCTGATATCACTGTTGATGTTATAGTCATTCTTCTGCACGTACAACAGTGATGACAGCGTTGGTGTCCTTGGGGTGTGGGGTAGCACTGTAATGGTCTCTGGTGAGAGACTCTGCCTCAGATGGACTCATTATAGTCTTACAACCACGGCATTGTTTACTACCTCAGCTGTGTCAACAGCCATTCCTGTCTCTGGCTAGCTCTACACTTAAAAAATGATCTGAACCTCTGTGGCATGGGACGGTGTATAGTTTCCCTTTGCAAAAGCTATCGCAATGTGCTCTGCTTTTAAGGACAATGTTTGTTTGATTCTTTTGTTGTTCACAATAAAGAATGCAGAGGTGTTTTGGTACTTTTCCACTAAAGTTACATTTTGGTTTGTTTGAAGGTGATTCTGAACCTGTGTTTATAAATGAATACACATTTAAAATAGAGCATGTTTGAGTTGCAGCTGAGTACATTTTTGCTTAGCAGTGAAAACATTCATTTGTTAAATCCAATTCTCGCAGAACAGGAAGAATTACAGTGCAATTGGAAAATCTATTCAGACCCCTTCCCTTCTTCCACATTTTGTTATGTTACAGCCTTATTCTAAAATTGATTAAAAAAAAATGCCCTCTTCAATCTACACACAATACCCCATAATGACAAAACAGTCTTAAAAATAAAGAACATCAATACCTTATTCAGACCCTTTACTTAGTACGTTATTGAAGCACCTTTGGCAGCGAGTCACACTTGTATTTGGCGAGTTTCATCCATTCTTCTCTGCAGATCCTCCCAAGCTCTGTCAGGTTGGATGGGGTGAGTCGTTGCAAAGCTATTTTCAGGTCTCTCCAGAGATATTTGATTGGGTTCAAGCCCGGGCTCTGGCTGGGCCACTCAAGGACATTCACATACCTGTCCCAAAGACACTCCTGCGTTATCTTAGCTGTGTGCTTAGGGTCTTTGTCCTGTTGGAACAACCTGTTGTCCTTCGCCCCAGCCTTAGGTCCTGAGTGCTCTGGAGTAGGTTTTCATCAAGGATCTCTCTGTACTTGACTCCGTTCATCTTTCCCTCTATCCTGACTAGTCTCCCAGTCCCTGCCGCTGAAAAACATCCCCACAGAATGATGCTGCCACCCCCATACTTCACCGTAGGGATGGTGCCAGGTTTCCTCCAGAGGTGACGCTTGGCATTCAGGCCAAAGAGTTCAATCTTGGTTTCATCAGACCAGAGAATCTTGTTTCTCATGGTCTGAGAGTCCTTTAGGTGCCTTTTGGCAAACTTCATCCATTTAAGAATGATGGGGGCCGCTGTGTTCTTGGGGTTCTTCAATGCTGCACATATATTTTGGTACCCTTCCCCAGATCAGTACCTCAACCCAATCCTGTCCTGGAGCTCTACGGACAATTCCTTCGACCACATGGCTTGGTTTTTGCTCTGACATGCAGTGTCAACTGTGGGACCTTATATAGACAGGTGTGTGCCTTTCCAAATCATGTCCAATCAATTGAGTTTACGAAAGGTGGATTCCAATCAAGTTGTTGAAACATCTCAAGTATGATCAATGGAAACAGGATGCACCTGAACTCAATTTTGATTCTCATAGCAAAGGGTCTGAATACTTGTGTATTTCTGTCGTTTATTTTTAAGAACGGTCTTAAAATGTCTGAAAACCTGTTTTTGTTTTGTCATTATGGGATATAGTCTGTAGATTGATGAGTAAAAAAAATTGATTAAATCTATTAAAGAATAAGGCTGTAATGAAACAAAACATGGAAAAAGGGACGAGGTCTGAAGACTTTCTGAATGCACGGTGTGTGCCTGAAACTCACGAACTCAGTCTAATTGAATTATATAGTACGTATTTTTGCCTGAATGAGCATCACAACCTTTCCTGAATGAAATGAAATGCTTTGTACAATTTTCTCAGGTGAAGCTCTCAACACAGGATGTTCCTTCACTTGAGTGCCTGCGTCTTTCTCTAATCTGGTTACGAGTAAACTTTACCTTCAGAGTCTATGAGAGATAATGTCATAGCAGAGCTGCACAGGTTGAGGAGAATAGCTTTCATCCCCACTGATTCTCAGAATATGAATGCATCATTGGATTGACGGAGACTGGTGAGATGGTGGTAGTCTATGTCAGATACAAGTCCACTCTCCTCATTGCGGACTACATTAGATCAGTCCACTCTCCTCATTGCGGACTACATTAGATCAGTCCACTCTCCTCATTGAGGACTACATTTGATCAGTCCACTCTCCTCATTGAGGACTACATTTGATCAGTCCACTCTCCTCATTGCAGACCACATTAGATCAGTCCACTCTCCTCATTGCAGACCACATTAGATCAGTCCACTCTCCTCATTGCGGACCACATTAGATCAGTCCACTCTCCTCATTGCAGACCACATTAGACCAGTCCACTCTCCTCATTGCGGACCACATTAGATCAGTCCTCTCCTCATTGCAGACCACATTAGACCAGTCCACTCTCCTCATTGCGGACCACATTGGATCAGTCCTCTCCTCATTGCAGACCACATTAGACCAGTCCACTCTCCTCATTGCAGACCACATTAGATCAGTCCACTCTCCTCATTGCAGACCACATTAGATCAGTCCACTCTCCTCATTGCGGACTACATTAGATCAGTCCACTATCCTCATTGCAGACTAGATTAGATCAGTCCACTCTCCTCATTGAGGACTACATTCGATCAGTCCACTCTCCTCATTGCAGACCACATTAGATCAGTCCACTCTCCTCATTGCAGACCACATTAGATCAGTCCACTCTCCTCATTGAGGACTACATTCGATCAGTCCACTCTCCTCATTGCAGACCACATTAGACCAGTCCACTCTCCTCATTGCAGACCACATTCGATCAGTCCACTCTCCTCATTGCAGACCACATTAGACCAGTCCACTCTCCTCATTGCGGACCACATTAGATCAGTCCACTCTCCTCATTGCAGACCACATTAGACCAGTCCACTCTCCTCATTGCGGACCACATTAGATCAGTCCTCTCCTCATTGCAGACCACATTAGACCAGTCCACTCTCCTCATTGCAGACTAGATTAGATCAGTCCACTCTCCTCATTGAGGACTACATTCGATCAGTCCACTCTCCTCATTGCAGACCACATTAGATCAGTTCACTTTCCTCATTGCAGACCACATTAGATCAGTCCACTCTCCTCATTGAGGACTACATTCGATCAGTCCACTCTCCTCATTGCAGACCACATTCGATCAGTCCACTCTCCTCATTGCAGACCACATTAGACCAGTCCACTCTCCTCATTGCAGACCACATTAGATCAGTCCACTCTCCTCATTGCAGACCACATTAGATCAGTCCACTCTCCTCATTGCAGACCACATTAGATCAGTCCACTCTCCTCATTGCAGACCACATTAGATCAGTCCACTCTCCTCATTGCGGACTACATTAGACCAGTCCACTCTCCTCATTGCGGACTACATTAGATCAGTCCACTCTCCTCATTGCGGACTACATTAGATCAGTCCACTATCCTCATTGAGGACAACATTCGATCAGTCCACTCTCCTCATTGCAGACTACATTAGATCAGTCCACTCTCCTCATTGCAGACCACATTAGATCAGTCCTCTCCTCATTGCAGACCACATTAGACCAGTCCACTCTGCTCGTTGCAGACCACATTAGATCAGTCCACTCTCCTCATTGCAGACCACATTAGACCAGTCCACTCTCCTCATTGCGGACTACATTAGATCAGTCCACTCTCCTCATTGCGGACTACATTAGATCAGTCCACTATCCTCATTGAGGACAACATTCGATCAGTCCACTCTCCTCATTGCAGACTACATTAGATCAGAAAGGAAAGGTGTATGTGGTTATTTGTGAACAACAGGGCACTTTGTATTTATCACGACTTGATGCTGCTCTGTTGCTCCTACTTTAAATCTCCTTCAAACCATTATTTATGATCATGATCACACTTCAGACTATTCCAATTATAAGGGAATCCATGTAGTTCAGCATAAAAATATAACTAATTAAACTAAAGTTGTCAGAAAAGTTTGTGTGCTTGAGTGGTGGTATGGAAGTCTGACTGTTTTCCTGGTAATCATTTCCTCTGGTACTCTGCATATGAAAGTTAATTAGTGCTGGATGACACCTCTTTGTTCTCCTAGCTCAGCAATTAGACAAAGTTCATCACACACCAGGGGTAGAATTGCAAGAGAAGATGCTGTATCATCTTCACACACAATATCTTTGTATTTTATGACATTTTACAAACTAGTGCACATCTCACACACACAGGCGGGCAGACACGCACACATGTACATACTGTACATATGCAAGCACACACAAACACACAATGCTCCATCATTGAATTGTAGTTTTCTCATGTGTAGAGATGTTATCTATAATCCAATTTAAATTATTGTTACTTAATCTGGCGCATCCATGTGAGCTCACTATACCACCTCGCTGACATCCTTTTGGCCTTCTGGAGTGACCCACAGTGAAGTTGATATAATGGCGGAGCTCCAACAAACCAATTTACTCTCTGTCTAAAGTCTGAAGATGTATGTTACAGCTTACTTTCACTTAGAGATCTCAAGAAAACAAGGGCAGAAGTAGAGTGCAGATCATTGTTTTTTGTAATGCATGTATCGTCATCTACAGTATAACATACTCCTGTTTACACTATACAGCTGGTTGGGCCAAATGTTATATTTGTGATGATTGTTGTGAGCTGACCCTCGCGGCTTCATCATCAGAGCATGATGCGAGAATGAGATACGTCTTAGACATGTATATTAGACAGTACTGTTGTGACTGGAGTAGTATTACACAATATACTTTATGAACTTATCTGCACATAAACATCACGGTTCTGTTTGAAGAGTAAGATTTTGCGTCATTCTGCCACTCTCTGTCCCTCTCTTACTCTCACTCTCACTTTCTCTTCTCCTGTAGAAGATGAATGATTGTGGAACATTGATTATCTGCTCAAAGATACAACTGCTGTGAGGAATATGTGTGCAAAATCCAGTAGAACGGGTTCTAAGACCTGTCACTGAGGATCTGCTTAGCGCAGCTCAGCTGAGAACAACAGATTGTACTAAAGAATCCTTGATGAGAGTTTCCACTCATTCTCCAAATATATGTCTCAATGTATACCGTGCAGAAGAAGCAACAAGGAAGTAGTGGAGTAGAGTTATGGCAGTCTGACTGTTTTCCTGGTAGTAATTTCCTCTGGTACTCTGCGTATGAAAGTTAATTAGTGCTGGATGATGCTTCTTTGTTCTCCTAGCTCAGCAATTAGACGAAGTTCATCACACACAAGGGGTAGAGTTGCAAGAGAATATTATGTATCATCATTGGCGAATAGCCGATTCAACTCAACTCCATGATTTATGATGAAGTAGAGTGGCGACGAGTGTGTGCAGTCTGGGAAGTCACGTAAAATTACGTTTTGTTAAAAAACTACTGATGTCAGCACCCAAAGAATAGCCCGCAATTACAATGAACAATATTGGGTGAAATTGCGGGCTATTCTTTAGGTGCTGAAATCGGTAGTTAAAAAAAATAAAAAACACATTTCATGTGACATCGGAGGAGAATTATGCATACAGCAGAGCAGTCCCCAAATAGGATTGATTCATATGCAATTATCATTATCATTATTTGGCTTTTCCTGACTCTTATCTATATTTATAACTGAACCATAAGACATATATCCGTGTTGAGACAAACAATCCATAAGACCATTGTTTTGCCTTTCCTTAAAGGAGTTTACTAAATTCCTCTTTAGCTCGTCTAAGAAAATCAGCACCATAGACAGCACCTCACATTCTATACAAGCAACATGCACACAAAGTATAACTCTGCAAGCAGCATACACACACATCAGTTGACCAAATTAGCACCATGGACAGCTCCCACAATCTTTTACATCAGTATCCAGAATTTTTCTCTAAACACTCACTGGCAGGGAGCACTTTCTTAATATGTTACAAGCTAGTGGGATATGTTTTCAGGGCTTCAGACATCATAATCATTATTCAGTGTGCAACAAAATGGTAACCAAAGTGATGGCGACTGCATGGTTCTATGTGATTTTGTCACTTTTCTGTCCAGCAGTGATGCATGTATATGAAAAACTCTAAAATGATGTTATATTCAGTGGCCAGCTTGAAGTTGTGCAATCACAGTGTATTTGATTTAAAACCGATTGTCAAAGTTTCATTCAGTGGACCAGATGATGTTGCATCATAGAAAACTGCCATCAAAGACACGTTGGTATGTACGATGATGTCAGAGATTTGCATAGCACCAAATTACAATGTGTGTCCATTGGCAATAACTTGTTCAGGGCACACATTCTCAAATGGTCCATCATTAAAAAGAATAAGGATAATACAATGAATAAAGAATAATAATCTGGAAAATTCATTTTGAACCACAGAGGCCCTTCAGGCCATTTCTTTAAAAAAAATTGCAGTTTATTTTGAAAAATATGCTTCTAATGAGTTTTAATGAATATTATGCACACCAAGCAAAGCTATCATATTTAGCCAACTAATCTCTGTCAGAAAAACCCTCCTTTGGTCTTGGGGTCCTAGTTGCCTGGGAACACTCAGATGTTTTGAAAATTGCCTTTCAATGCAAATACCAGAATAATTTTTCCTATAGTGAAATTCTATGAGTTATAAACCACTTTCATTCAAATGTAGCTCTTTGGGGAATCCTCTTGAAAGAGCATTTCTATGTTAAATGGTACTCAGACAAAACAGAGGCGTGATACCCATAGGGGTCACAGGGGCATGTGATTTGTCCTGTACATTGTTGTTTCTCTGTAATACTACCAGCCACCAAGCAATTCCCAATCTCTCAACCGCATAACTATCTACCAAAAAGTAGTTTGGGAAAGGGGGATACCTAGCTAGTTGTATAACTGAATGCCTTCTTCCACATTTAACCCAACCTCTCTGATTCAGAGGGGGGGGCGGGGGTGCAACACCATTCTTCCACACGAAATTCCATAATCTGGTGTTCTGTTGATAGTGGTGGAAAATGCTGTCTCGAGCATAGCTCCAAAATCTTCCATAAGTGTTCAATTGGGTTGAGATCTGGTGACTGAGACCACCATTGCATATGGCTTACATCATTTTCATGCTCATCAAACCATTCAGTGACCACTCGTGCCCTGTGAATGGGTGCATTTTCATCCTATGGGGCATAGCTATAGACAAAATAGTAGGTAGACAAAATAATGGCCTGCCCAGAATTTTAATACATGACCCTTAGCACGATGGGATGTTGCTTGCTTAAAAACTTAGGGCTGAAATCCCGTTAACGGGATTAAAGGCAAGTGAAAGTGCATGGCGCCAAATTCAAAACAACAAAACAACAAAATCTCATAATTAAAATTCCTCAAGCATATAAGTATTTTACACCATTTAAAAGATACAATTCTCATTAATCCAGCCACCATGTCTGATTTCAAAAAGGCTTTACAGCGAAAGCACCACAAACGATTATGTTAGGTTACCACCAAGCCACAGAAAAACACAGCCATTTTTCCAGCAAAAGAGAGGAGTCACAAAAAGCACAAATAGAGATAAAATGAATCACTAATCTTTGATGATCTTCATCACATGACACTCATAGGACTTCATGTTACACAATACATGGATATTTTGTTTGATAAAGTTCATATTTATATAAAGAAAATCTGAGTATACATTGGCGTGTTATGTTCAGGAGTTCCAAAAACATCCAGTGATTTTGCATAGCCACATCAATTTACAGAAATACTCATCATAAATGTTGATGAAAATACAAGTGTTATACATGGAATTATAGATATACTTCTCCTTAATGCAACCGCTGTGTCAGCAAACCATGCAATAATCTGAGAAAACATTTACATATATCCGCCATGTTGGAGTCAACAGAAGCCATAAATAACATTACACATATTCACTTACCTTTGATGATCTTCATCAGAATGCACTCCCAGGGCTCCTAGTTCCACAATAAATGTTTGATTTGTTCGATAATGTCCATTATTTATGTCCAAATAGCTAATTTTGTTATCGCATTTGGTAATCAAATCAAAACTCACGAAGCGTGTTCACTAGTTGCAGACGAAATGTCAAAAAGTTCCATTACAGTCCTTTAGAAACATGTCAAACGATGTATGGAATCAATCTTAAGGATGTTTTTAACATAAATCATCAATAAGGTTCCAACCGGAGAATTCCTTTGTCTTCAGAAAAGCAAAGGAAAGCAGCTACCTCTCATGTGAAATGTGTGTGACCAGCCTGTGGCACTCTGCCAGACACCTGACTCATTCAGCTATCATATGGGTCCACTTCACAGTAGAAGCCTCAAACAAGTTTTTAAAGACGGTTGACATCTAGTAGAAGCCTTAGGAAGTGCAACTTGACCAATATTCCACTGTGTATTCGATAGGGGCTGAGTTGATAATCGACCAACCTCAGATTTCCCACTTGCGGTTTAGTTTTTTTCTCAGGTTTTTGCCTGCCATATGAGTTCTGTTATACTCACAGACATCATTCAAACCGTTTTAGAAACTCCAGAGTGTTTTCTATCCAAATGTACTAATAATATGCAGATATTATCAACTGGGACTGAGGAGCAGGCAGTTTACTCTGGGCACCTTATTCATCCAAGCTACTCAATACTGCCCCCAGCCATAAGAAGTTAATTAACTCAGGAACCATTTGTGGAGGCACATTCCTTTCAATCTTTTACCCAGATTTTAGCACATATTACAGAGAAGCATAATAAGTTAATAAAAACAATCCCGGCACCAGGATAAAAAGACTAAGGTGGTAGTTGAAACCGGTGAGGGGGCACAATTTTGAGGGGCTCTTGTATTGGAATTATATTGCATTCTGCTTATATCAGGCTGTAACAGAATAAACATCAAGTTCAAATGCCGAGATCGTGCATAATCTGTAGTATATCTGTGCTGCATTGTCAGCACAATGTACCGCGCCCTACATACTAAAGCAAGGTTGTTAGGGTAATGAATACAGACTACAAGATAGGGTAATTCACCCATTACGAACAGCCTATGTGAATGCAGCCATACACACAGCTGTCTTACTAAAATAATGCAAACTAAATGCTGAAAGTAGTAGCCTGGTTATTCATGCATGCAAAAAAAATACTGAAAAGTAGTTTGGTTTAGAATACCGACACAACTGTGAATGTGAACGAATGAATGCGACCAGAACAAAACCAAGTAGGCCTAGTAAACAAAATAAAGGAATGACATATTTAGGCTAGTTACATTAACAGTAAACAAAAGACAAATGGAGATTCAAACAACCAAAAGAAAGCCTACAGCCTACTACAGTGAGATGCAGTTATGCACAGCTGCCTTGCCAAATAAATAGGCCTATAGGCCTGCTTCAAACATGGAAAATCATGCCGCTCATGTGATATAGCATAATATACTTTTGTGGATCGAATTCAACACATGTAATGAATTAAGCAATGCCAGCCTACCATAAACACGTTTCCAATAAATACAGTTCCATTTACAAAAACGAAAACAAATAGGCTACCCAGAAAACCATAATAGAATGTATCTATTTCTATGTTGAAACCTACCAATATGTAGCTATATTTGGATTCGTACATTGGAATTATATTGAATTTTTCTTGTATCACGCTATACCACAACAAACATAAAAGTTCAAATACCAAGACCATTGAGTGTTTTAACCAAGAAGTGACAGGTTGGCTCTAAGTCTACGTTGCGCTATATCATCACCAGGGACAGTGCCCTACACACAAAAGCAAGGCAGTTGAAAACCTAGGCTGGTGGCTAAGGAAGTCAATATTATGTGTTATAATATATGTACATATATGTGGGAGAATTCAAAATGTATTTACATATATGCCCATAATTTATTCATGAATTACTTGAGCACATCATAGAATATGTATTTAAATATTATTGAAAATCTCTGTTAATTAAATATATTGTTGCGCCAGGTGTATCATGTTGAGTCTATTGACCTTTGGTACCTTGGCAATAGGTTCCCAAAGTCGGGTGTTCATGCAAAAGTTGAAAATACATCATGCAGCTATTGAGGCTGCCTGCAACTTATGAAACATATTAAGATTAGCTATGTTAAATTCGAAGAAAGAGACACGTGAATCTAGAACATATTTCTCCTGAGCTGTCAATCACAATTTGAAACGTTCCCGAGCCTCACCCCCAGCCCCGCCTCCAATTGAGAGAGCAGCCTTTGTAATTTAGCAAAAAAATATTTCTCATGGATAATGGAATTTTATTTTATTTATATAATCGTAACATTGATTTAACCAGTTGGATTTAGGGGGCGCTATTTTAATTTTTGGATGAAAAACGTTCCCATTATAAACAAGATATTTTGTCACGAAAAGATGCTCGACTATGCATATAAACTGCAAAGATATTGTCTGTGAGTGCCACAGAACTGATGTTACAGGCAAAACCCAGATAAAAATCCAACCAGGAAGTGCCGCATTTTTTGAAACCGCCTCATGCCAATGACTCCTTATATGGCTGTGAAGGAGCTACGAATGAGCTTACGTTTTCCACGTTTTCCCCAAGGTGTTTACAGCATTGTGCTGTCTTTTTAGGCATTTCCCTTGAAGAATGGCTGTAAGGGACCAGCAGAATACCTTGCGTAAAATACTGAGGTAGCCATTTTTCCAATCGCTTCTTATGAGAAACCAACTGCCTCGACAGATATATTATCAAATATATTTGTTAAAAACACCTTGAGGATGGATCCTAAACAACGTTTGCCGTGTCTCTTTCGATATTATGTAGCTAATTTCGAAAAAAGTTTGGCGTTATAGTTGTAGCATTATTCGGTCGATTTCTCAGCCAAGCATGGTGAAGAAACGGGAGCTTTTTCGCCTACAAAAATAATATTTTTGGAAAAAAGGAACATTTGCTATCTAACTGGGAGTCTCCTCAGTGAAACCATTCAAGTTCTTCAAAGGTAAATGATTTAATTTGGTTGCTTTTCTTATTTTCGTGAAAATGTTGCCTGCTGCCAGCAGAGCCTAGCATAGCATTATGCCATGATAAACTTACACAAATGCTTGTCTAGCGTTGGCTGTAACACATATTTAGAAAATCTGAGATTACAGTGTTGTTAACAAAAGGCTAAACTTGTGTTTGAATATATTTATTTCATTTCATTTGCGATTTTCATGAATAGGAAAAGTTGCGTTATGCTAATGCACTTGAGGCTATGATTACGCTCCCGGATACGGGTTTGCTCGTCGCAACTGGTTTTAAAATGTATTTTTCACATGGAGAAAAACAAAGGAAGAAAATATTTTATTCAAATTCCTGCAAGTAAGAGTTTTCACCAAGTTAGCTAACACAGCTAGTTGCTAGCAAAAAATACATTTAAAATAAATGTTAAAAAAATAATTTAAAAAAGAAAACAAAAAAAGAAAATGGCTCATTAGCTAGCTATCACCACAGCATGCATTGTGACCGACCAAGGTAAGAATTGTTTTGGATATTAAAGCTCTGAGTTAATATGTCATCTATGTGTTAGATACAATTTGATTGTCAAAACTAGCTAGTTAATGTTAAATGTCTTGCTTGCTTGCTAGCTAGCTAGCTTTGTAGTGAGGGATTGGTTTCTCTAACAGCAATATAGCTAGAACTGGCTAGCTAGCTATATTATTTCTAGATAAACAATCATATTTTTCCCTGCAGTGGATCCTTCTGGTTTGGAGCCTCAACTGCCTAACAGAACCCAAACAATGTAAGTTAGTCTTTTGTATCATTTAGCTAGCTAGTTCCTGAACATGAACCCTTAATCTTCATATTGTGTTGAACTGTTGCACTGACTCTGCATAATCCACAGGGTAGCAGTCAATTTGTTTCTGAAAATAGACATTAGTAGGTTAAGGAATCTGCAACGTAAGTATCAAATTGAGGTTGGGTTTCCTGATTTGGTCCGGGTATATTGTAGCTAATTTGAAAGGGTGTCCATATACTTTGTATATATAGTGTATAAAAGGTGTGCTGTGAGAGCGTTAGAAGAGGGTCAAATGAATGCATCATGGCCAGTGCGTGAGAGTGGGCAGCTCGACCAACTGTAGCATATCATACTAATTTGAGTGTCTCTTATTTTCATTTCCCTATTACGCCTAGTCTATGAGACCAGGCTGCAGATTAGCTCAATAGACAATTTCTCAGCATCTGAGTATCACAGAATGTGTGGAAACGCTAAAATGTCATGTTTATTTTGAGTAATATAAACCATTAAGTTGTGATACAAGAGAAATTAAGAGAAAAATTACCACAGTTTGCGCATTTAAGTTAATAAAGACTGTACAGTATATAAGCGCATTTAGGGTTAAGGAACTATAGTGTTTTCTATTATTGGCCAGATTTACCATGCTTCTCCTTTTTTTGTTGGATTTTACTGGAAATATACTAATTCATGTTACCATGCTATAACTTATTGATTACTTTACATATATAAGGAATGTATAAGGAATGTATTTATTGGGGGTCAATCAAGGGTGGATAGGAATGTGGTGTATAGAAAGTTACTGACTGAGACAAGGGGAAGTGCAAGAAGTTCATATTCTGTTCCGAAGGACAGAGGCAAAGGGAAAAAGTATTGTTTCAGTTCCTGAAAAGGAAGGAATTAGGGAGGAACAAGGAATTCGGCTTGAGGTCAAGTCAACAGATGAAGTAAAAGAAACCTCTGAGAGGGGGGCCAGAAGGGCCACCACAACGACCCTCCTACTACAGTGTCCTATCTCACACACATACATTTCCATGCCCTCAAAGGTTTTAGCATCAGGCAAGGCCATGACTACACAAGTGAGAGGAACCAACTAAGTTCCTGCCTAGCAACAGAGATGTATTGGCTGTCTAGGTGTGTAAGGAGTTGACCTCTCCTAGTAGGAGGTCACAAATATATGTGCTTGTTGAATCATGCTTTGTCTTTGTAGTTGTATGACCCAGTGGGTGAATAGACTTGGTCAGAGCTTTTCTAGTTGTTCGTTTGAGGGTTTACTCTGTTTGTTCAGAACCTAACCGTTTGTTCTTTTTGGTATCTTATACCTTTTGTCAAGCATATTTGCAGAACTTGCAGCAGTGCTTTCTGCTTTGAGAATGAAAGCTCCCTCTGCTTCCTAATTGCATTTGCTGTCACCATCCGTCATGTAAAGCTCAAATAGCACTGGCACTAAACAAGACCCTCATACCTCACCTCTAATGTTAGCTAACAGAAAGATCCCCACGAGGAAATGTTCTTAGTAGAACAAATAAACTGTGCAGTTTACCCTACCCTAACCCTTTTCCTAACCTTTACCTAATTCTCCTAGCCTAATTCTCATGTTAATTCACCTAACCTGCCACTGGGGCCAGACATAACCAGCGCTAACAGTGGAACCCGACCAAAACAGGTGGCCCAACCTCATTGGGTAGTCACCAATTAACCCTTCATTCTTCATCTTGTGTGGATTTTCTTTCACTGACTCTCTGTCGCATTATCCTCAGGGTAAGTTGTTTACACACCCTATTTTCAAATTCAGATGGTACAGATGCTACCTTCCAGTGACCTTGACAAAGGGAAACAATACATTTTTGAGTTTTAATTGTTTTTGCTGTTTGCCTTTTTTATATTGCATTTGACATGCATTTAATTACATTTTCTTACACATACAACATGTAGAAAAAGTCAAGGGGTCTGAATAACCTCTGAAGGCACTGTATATGGACATATATAAGTAATACATGTATTTAGATATGTATTTCAAATATTAGTGCATATATACATATATGTATTTAAAATATTTGTTAATAAAATAAGCTTCGGTATGGGTCCATACCCTAGGTTTTTGCTGAAATTATGCTACTGGCTATACCACCAAGATACTTGTCAAAACCAACTAGCTAGATTGTTGCTTGATGCTTTGTGGAACTTCCTGACTAATCGATCATTCCATTCTCCCCAAAATCGTATTTTAATATCCCCCTCAAATGACAATTGGATTAGTTGAGCTTTCTTCTGGTGCAGCATGCTTCTTTTGTGGAAAATGAGTTCTCATACGTAGCTGTGGACGCCCCAAAAGTCAATCCATTTCTCAGTGCAGTAAGCACGGTCGGCCTAGCTGAGAGAGGCCCAGAGAATCATTGTAGAATATCAAGTAGGGTCCATTTGATCACATTGGAACCAGAGCGGGTGATTTCAGTCTGCAAAAACTGGCAGGCGACACTAAACTCAGCTTTCGCCAAATCTGTTTTGCTTAGATCCAGCAGTGGTTTCACCTTTTTCACATCTACAAATTCATGGCTCTCTGGGCTTACTTTTGCATTTGCCTAATCATTCTGATATTTCACAGATGACAGCATCCAATAACAGTTTTTTTTACACTCAGTCTCTTCTCCTCAGTCCTGCTGGCCTACTGTGGTGTCCATCACGTATTGCTGGAGATTAGTACTCAAATAACATCATTGTTTGCGTGGAGCTGGTGGTGCGTCAGTGCCACTGGCACTGAACTGTGTCCAAAAGGCTTTGAACTGGCTGTCACACCTCAGCTTCTCGATGCACTCCATTGCAATGCAGACTACTTTGACTCCAGTAAAGACACGTTCTTTTTGCCTGGAGTAATTCGTTTGGAGGATCGAGAAGACTGAGATTTCTGTGCACCAAATCAAATCAAATTTGATTTATCACATGCGCTGAATACAACAGCTGTAGACATTACAGTGAAATGCTTACATACAAGCCCTTAACTACCAATGCTTTAAGAAGTTAAGAAGAAAAACGTGTTAAGTAAAAAATATATAGGTAAAAAATATAAAATAAAAGTAACAAACAATTAAACAGCAGCAGTAAAATAACAATAATGAGGCTGTATACAGGGGGTACAGAATCAATGCGCGGGGGCACCGGTTAATCAAGTTAATTCAGGTAATATGTACATGTAGGTAGAGTTAAAGTGACCATGCATGGATAATAATCAGAGAGTACATAATAAACAGAGAGTAGCAGCAGAGTAAAAGAGGGGTCTGGGTAGCCCTTTGATAAGCTGTTCAGGAGTCTTATGGCTTGGGGGCTCGCGGCTGTGCTTCCCTTTGTAGTCTGTAATAGTTTGCAAGCACTGCCACAGTTTTTACCAAAAGTTATATTTTCGTTTCATCTGACCATATGACATTCTCCCAATCTTCTTCTGGATCATCCAAATGCTCTCCAACAAACTTCAGACGGGCCTGGACATGTACTGGCTTAAGCAGGGGGACACATCTGGCACTGCAGGATTTGAGTCCCTGGCGGCGTAGTGTGTTACTGATGGTAGGCTTTGTTACTTTGGTCCCCGCTCTCTGCAGGTCATTCACTAGGTCCCCCTGTGTGGTTCTGGGATTTTTGCTCACCATTCTTGTGATCATTGTGACCCCACGGGGTGAGATCTTGCGTGGAGCCCCAGATCGAGGGAGATTATCAGTGGTCTTGTATGTCTTCCATTTCCTAATAATTGCTCCCACAGTTGATTTCTTCAAACCAAGTTGCTTACCTATTGCAGATTCAGTCTTCCCAGCGTGGTGCAGGTCTACCATTTTGTTTCTGGTGTCCTTTGACAGATCTTTGGTCTTGGCCATAGTGGAGTTTGGAGTGTGACTGTTTGAGGTTGTGGACAGGTGTCTTTTATACTGATAACAAGTTCAAACAGGCGCCATTAATACAGGTAACGAGTGGAGGACAGAGGAGCCTCTTAAAGAAGAAGTTACAGGTCTGTGAAAGCCAGAAGGTGTAGGTGACCAAATACTTATTTTCCACCATAATTTGCAAATAAATTCATTAAAATTCCTACAATGTGATTTTCTGGATTTTTTTTCTTCTCATTTTGTCTGTCATAGTTGAAGTGTTCCTATGATGAAAATTACAGGCCTCTCATATTTTTAAGTGGGAGAACTTGCGCAATTGGTGGCTGACTAAATACTTTTTTGCCCCACTGTATATACAGTCAACGTGGGGACATTGTCATTAATGCACTTATTGATGAAGCCAGGGACTGATGTGGAGTACTCCTCAATGTCATCGGAAGAATCCCAGAACATATTCCAGTCTGTGCTTGCAAAACAGTCATGTAGCTTAGCATCTGCTTCATCTGACCACTTTTTTATAGACCGAGTCACTGGTGCTTCCTGCTTTTGTTTGTAAGCAGGAATCAGGAGGATAGAATTATGGTCAGATTTGCCAAATGGAAGGCGAGGGAGAGCTTTGTACGCATCTCTGTGTGTGGAGTAAAGGTGGTCAAGAGTTTTTTTCTGTCTGGTTGCACATTTAACATGCAGGTAGAAATGAGGTAAAAATGGATTTACGTTTCCCTGCATTAAAGTCCCCGACCACTAGGAGCGCTGCCTCTGGATTAGCGTTTTCCTGTTTTCTTATGGCCGTATACAGTTCACTGAGTTCGGTCTTAGTGCCAGCATCGGTTTGTGGAGGTAAATAGACAGCTATGAAGAATATAGATGAAAACTCTCTTGGTAAAAAGTGTGGTCTACAGTTTATCATGAGATACTTTACCTCAGGCGAGCAAAACCTTGAGAGTTCATTAGATTTCGTGCACCAGCTGTTGTTTACAAATATACATAGACCATTAATGGTTTCTAAGAAAAACACATACAGCCAGGGGCGTAGGCGTGACTCTGACATTGGGGCAAACAAGTTTTAAATGCTCATTTCTAAGGACTTTTGAGAAAAGGATACAAACAAATCTTAACTTACAATTGGGCAAATTTAAGGGGGGCCTTGTTGAGGGGAACTTACTCTGGTACAGTCCAATCGGTCTTATGACCATGGCCATTCATACTTTACTGAATAGCAGTGTAACTATTCATGTGGATATATTCAATTAAACAACCATTTTGTACTATTTCTCTGTTACTGTATGATTCATTTTCTAGCATATTTCTCACTTCCCATATGTCAGGTTGTTACTATTGCTACTCTACATACTTTATGGTTTGAAACTTAACATAACATTTTCAGCTGATAATAGCAACAAGATACCCAACAACATATACAGTTAAAAACAGTTAAAACATTTAGAAAAAAAGGGATCTGATCCTTAAGAGGTAATTAAACTTACATTTTTTATGACCATATCATTTTTGCATGGTCTCTATCGTTATGTGCTCGAAAATGTATCAATTGACCAATTTAGCACATTTGGGCAGACTTGATTCAAAATTTGATGCAGTAATGCAATGCTTCATTGGATCATTCTGAAACTTTGCACATACACTGCTGCCATCTGGTGGCTGAAATCGAAATCACACCGAAACTCCTATGTGATTTAATGACATTTCTCTTGCATTACAAAGATGAGAGAGTGATTTTAGGCTGATGGGCATGTCCCTTCACATGATGGACATATCCCCTCACTTCACATGATGGACATATCTCCTCGCCCCCACTGACTGCTTTTCTGTTACAAGCAGTGTAACAGAAAAGGCTTTGTAGTGATCCAAGATGGCGTAGCAGTAAGTCGTCCTGTCGTGTCGTGTCCCTTGTATATATCGTTTCTTTTTAGTTTTTACATATTTTTCTTCGCATATCTCTTTAAAAACATTTAGCTAAATCTAAGCTTCCAAATACTCTCCTGCAACCCGCCTCACCCAATGTAGCTATTTTTCCTAAAGTATTTATATTTACTTCGGAACCGGAGCCCCTCAACTGAAGCTAGCCAGCTAACCACCAGCTATGCTAGCGGTCTTCAGCTAACCGGTCATCAGCTAACCTTTAGCTCGGAAAGCTCTCGGCAGTTCGAACAACGCGACTCTAACCAGAGCATAACGGACCTATTTATTTTTCATCCCCGGATTCCCACCGCAAACGGAACATTTTTCAGCTGGATCTTCACAACTAGCTATCTAGCTAAACCGCAACCCCGGAGGATTACTCCTGGCTAGCGTTTCCACCCACTTAGCTTGAAGCTAGCCTGGCCAGAGCACCTGTGCTACCACCGAAGCATACTCCTGGGCTACAATACCCTGGCCCACGACTGGTCTATCGATGTCACCGCATGAAGAGGAATAAACAGACTCACCCCATCGCGACGTCCCCCAAAGGCTAACTCTCTAGCCCTTGCTATCTCCTTGCTTGCTAATTCGGCCTGCTAACTGCTAGCTTGTTTAGCTCCGGTCCGCTAACTGCTACCTTGTTTTGCCCCGGCCTACGAACTGTTAGCTTGTTAGCACAGGCCTGCTAACCGTCTGAATCGCCGCATCCCAAACACTCACTGGACCCATATTTACTTTCTATCTCTTTTTAAAAAATTTGTTTATACCTTCCGGAAACCTGCCTCACCCAATGTGTTACGGAACCGCTATTACTTTTAATTTTTAGAGCACACTCAAGAACCTCCAGAAGCTAACCAGCTAACTAGCTACAAGCTATTTAGTCATTGTTCGTTTTTTAAAAACCTGGATAACACTCGCCAGTCCAGCTTCCCTGCCCCATCCACCGCTGCCCCCTGGACACTGATCTCTTAGCTACATAGCTGATGCACGCTGGACTGTCCATTAATCACGGTACTCCATTCTGCTTGTTTGTTTTATCTGTCGGCCCCGTTGCCTAGTCAACGCCATTTTACCTGCTGTTGTTGTGCTAGCTGATTAGCTGTTGTTGTCTCACCTACTGTTTTAGCTAGCTTTCCCAATTCAACACCTGTGATTACTGTATGCCTCGCTGTATGTCTCTCTCAACTGTCAATATGCCTTGTATACTGTTGTTCAGGTTAGTTATCATTGTTTTAGTTCACAATGGAGCCCCTAGTTCCACTCTTCATACCCCTGATACCTCCTTTGTCCCACCTCCCACACATGCGGTGACCTCACCCATTACAACCAGCATGTCCAGAGATACAACCTCTCTCATCATCACCCAGTGCCTGGGCTTACCTCCGCTGTACCCGCACCCCACCATACCCCTGTCTGCGCATTATGCCCTGAATATATTCTACCATGCCCAGAAACCTGCTCCTCTTATTCTCTGTCCCCAACGCTCTAGGTGACCAGTTTTGATAGCCTTTAGCCGCACCCTCATACTACTCCGTCTCTGTTCCGCGGGTGATGTGGAGGTAAACCCAGGCCCTGCATGTCCCCAGGCACCCTCATTTGTTGACTTCTGTGATCAAAAAAAAGCCTTAGTTTCATGCATGTCAACATCAGAAGCCTCCTCCCTAAGTTTGTTTTACTCACTGCTCGAGCACACTCTGCTAACCCTGATGTCCTTGCCGTGTCTGAATCCTGGCTCAGGAAGGCCACCAAAAATTCAGAGATTTCCATACCCAACTATAACATCTTCCGTCAAGATAGAACTGCCAAAGGGGGAGGAGTTGCAGTCTACTGCAGAGATAGCCTGCACAGTAATGTCATACTTTCCAGTTCCATACCCAAACAGTTCGAACTACTAATTTTGAAAATTACTCTCTCCACTCCAGAAATAAGTCTCTCACTGTTGCCGCCTGCTACCGACCCCCCTCAGCTCCCAGCTGTGCCCTGGACACCATTTGTGAATTGATCGCCCCCCATCTAGCTTCAGAGTTTGTTCTGTTAGGTGACCTAAACTGGGATATGCTTAACACCCCGGCAGTCCTACAATCTAAGCTAGATGCCCTCAATCTCACACAAATCATCAAGGAACCCACCAGGTACAACCCTAACTCTGTAAACAAGGGCACCCTCATAGACGTCATCCTGACCAACTGGCCCTCCAAATACACCTCCGCTGTCTTCAACCAGGATCTCAGCGATCACTGCCTCATTGCCTGTATCCGCTACGGAGCCGCAGTCAAACGACCACCCTCATCACTGTCAAACGCTGCCTAAAACACTTCTGTGAGCAGGCCTTTCTAATCGACCTGGCCCGGGTATCCTGGAAGGACATTGACCTCATCCCGTCAGTTGAGGATGCCTGGTCATTCTTTAAAAGTAACTTCCTCACCATTTTAGATAAGCATGCTCCGTTCAAAAAATGCAGAACTAAGAACAGATACAGCCCTTGGTTCACTCCAGACCTGACTGCCCTCGACCAGCACAAAAACATCCTGTGGCGGACTGCAATAGCATCGAATAGTCCCCGCGATATGCAACTGTTCAGGGAAGTCAGGAACCAATACACGCAGTCAGTCAGGAAAGCTAAGGCCAGCTTCTTCAGGCAGAAGTTTGCATCCTGTAGCTCCAACTCCAAAAAGTTCTGGGACACTGTGAAGTCCATGGAGAACAAGAGCACCTCCTCCCAGCTGCCCACTGCACTGAGGCGAGGTAACACGGTCACCACCGATAAATCCATGATTATCGAAAACTTCAATAAGCATTTCTCAACGGCTGGCCATGCCTTCCGCCTGGCTACTCCAACCTCAGCCAACAGCTCCACCCCCCCGCAGCTCCTCGCTCAAGCCTCTCCAGGTTCTCCTTTACCCAAATCCAGATAGCAGATGTTCTGAAAGAGCTGCAAAACCTGGACCCGTACAAATCAGCTGGGCTTGACAATCTGGACTCTCTATTTCTGAAACTGTCCGCCGCCATTGTCGCAACCCCTATTACCAGCCTGTTCAACCTCTCTTTCATATCGTCTGAGATCCCCAAGGATTAGAAAGCTGCCGCAGTCATCCCCCTCTTCAAAGGGGGAGACACCCTGGATCCAAACTGTTACAGACCTATATCCATCCTGCCCTGCCTATCTAAGGTCTTCGAAAGCCAAGTCAACAAACAGGTCACTGACCATCTCGAATCCCACCGTACCTTCTCCACTGTGCAATCTGGTTTCCGAGCCAGTCACGGGTGCACCTCAGCCACACTCAAGGTACTAAACGATATCATAACCACCATCGATAAAAGACAGTAATGTGCAGCCGTCTTCATCGACCTTGCCAAGGCTTTCAACTCTGTCAATCACCATATTCTTATCGGCAGACTCAGTAGCCTCGGTTTTTCGGATGACTGCCTTGCCTGGTTCACCAATTACTTTGTGTCAGGACCCGGTTACGAACCCGGGTCTGCGGAGTGAGAAACAGTCACTTAAGCAACTGAGCCACGAATAGTCGGCAGAACCCAGAAGATGAGGCAGACACAGCAGTACTTGAGACGGTGTATTTAATGAAGTAAAAAGTGAAGTCCTTCAGAAAAACATGTAACTCCACAACCTCAAAAGGAATTCCACAAGAACAAAGGTAATCCTCCAAGACAAAAAGTTAAATCCACAAGGTGGTAGGTATAACATAAAAAGCCTCAAAAGATACTCAAAAATAAATAAACAAGAACAAAAAAAACAGAATTCCACAAGAGAGTCCACCGGGATCAACAAGAGTTCACAGAATACTAGGGCTGGGTGCTAACATACAAACACAGAGCAAAGAACTGAGGAAAACTAAGGGTTTAAATACAATCAGGGGAAACGAGGCACAGGTGTAAATAATAATGGGGATCAAGGGAAAACAAAAGGTCAAAAAGCACAATGGGGGCATCTAGTGACCAAAAACCGGAACAACCCTGGCCAAATCCTGACACTTTGCAGACAGAGTTCAGGGTGTCAAATCGGAGGGCATGCTGTCCGGTCCTCTGGCAGTCTCTATGGGGGTGCCACAGGGTTCAATTCTCGGGCCGACTCTTTTCTCTGTATATATCAATGATGTTGCTCTTGCTGCGGACGATTCCCTGATCCACCTCTACACAGACGACACCATTCTATATACTTTCGGCCCGTCATTGGACACTGTGCTAGCTAACCTCCAAACGAGCTTCAATGACATACAACACTCCTTCCGTGGCCTCCAACTGCTCTTAAACGCTAGTAAAACCAAATGCATGCTTTTCAACCGATCGCTGCCTGCACCCGCATGCCCGACTAGCATCACCACCCTGGATGGTTCCGACCTTGAATATGTGGACATCTATAAGTACCTAGGTGTCTGGCTAGACTGCAAACTCTCCTTCCAGACCCATATCAAACATCTCCAATCGAAAATCAAATCAAGAGTCGGCTTTCTATTCCGCAACAAAGCCTCCTTCACTCATGCCGCCAAGCTTACCCAAGCTTACCCTCGGACTATCAACCGATCCTCGACTTTGGCGATGTCATCTACAAAATGGCTTCCAACACTCTACTCAGCAAACTGGATGCAGTTTATCACAGTGCCATCCGTTTTGTCACTAAAGCACCTTATACCACCCACCACTGCGACTTGTATGCTCTAGTCGGCTGGCCCTCGCTACATATTCGTCGCCAGACCCACTGGCTCCAGGTCATCTACAAGTCCATGCTAGGTAAAGCTCCGCGTTATCTCAGTTCACTGGTCACGATGACAACACCCATCCGTAGCACGCGCTCCAGCAGGTGTATCTCACTGATCATCCTTAAAGCCAACACCTCATTTGGCCGCCTTTCGTTCCAGTACTCTGCTGCCTGTGACTGGAACGAATTGCAAAAATCGCTGAAGTTGGAGACTTTTATCTCCCTCACCAACTTCAAACATCAGCTATCTGAGCAGCTAACCGATCGCTGCAGCTGCACATAGTCTATTGGTAAATAGCCCACCCGTTTTCACCTACCTCATCCCCATACTGTTTTTATTTATTTACTTTTCTGCTCTTTTGCACACCAATATCTCTACCTGTACATGACCATCTGATCATTTATCACTCCAGTGTTAATCTGCAAAATTGTGATTATTCGCCTACTTCCTCATGCCTTTTGCACACATTGTATATAGACTCCCATTTTTTTCTACTGTATTATTGACCTGTTAATTGTTTACTCCATGTGTAACTCTGTGTTGTCTGTTCACACTGCTATGCTTTATCTTGGCCAGGTCGCAGTTGCAAATGAGAACTTGTTCTCAACTAGCCTACCTGGTTAAATAAAGGTGAAAAAAAAGAAAGAAAAAAAAGAAAAGTGTGGCAGTGTCTGATTGAGAGAAAAATCGATCTGATTGTGATCAGATCTTACAAGTGTAAACAAACAAGATTAGGTCAAGATCAGGGCAAAGGATGCATGTTAATGGCAGCTATAAACAGGGCTAAACAGTGTGAATCAATCTGAATTATCACATATAATTTCTGATGAAATGATAGCATCTTAAATCTAGAGAGTGTGTATTGCATGTGTTAACTTCATTCAGGAAAGAGGCAGCCATGATGATATTTTATTTTGGATAATTGTTTAGGGTGGATATTGATTAGTTTAAGTTTGACCTTTAATGCCTGCCTTTCATTTTCTTTGGATGAAATATAACTCCAATCCTAGGGACTGTTTGTTTGGAATAGATAGTGCTGGTAAGAGGAGCATGGTGTACCAATGAAAAGGAGTTGTTCGATTGAGATAAATGGCCTGTCGGTTGTTAAGTGGTGGTTATGATGTTGCTGCTTTTTACATTCTCTGTTCATATTTTCCTGTGTGGTTGTGTCTTCCTCTGAATCTCTACATATCTCACTATACTGAAAATTCAGCTCTTTGTGGAGTGGGATAATCAAGTATGGTCCCAGGTGGTCGTGAGCATGTTGATTGTGCAGATTTATTCTTATGTTTTATTCATGATGTGCATGAGAAAGCACTCCTCCAATAAGACAGCACTGCATTGTATTCCCACAGTTTTCTCTCCATACTGTAACAACATCTACAACTCCCATTTTACTTATTTAATTGGAGAAAATAAAGTAATTGAAGGCGTATGTCTACCTCTAATGACTTTATTAATCTGATCTATGACAACATGCTTCCCTGTGGGAAATCTGTTAATAATGCAGAGTAAATTAATCCAGAAAAATGCCCACAGAGGGTACCTGCTGCTTTACAGTATGCACCTCTCCCCCTGCCCAGCCTTCTCTTCACCCCCCATCTCCTCCACCTACTCTGAACTAATAATTTGTGTACTCACAGAACAGAGATCGCTTAATTTATTCATTGGGAGTTGTGGGAACTTGTGCCCGATGTAGAAATGTGTCACATGCACTCCCTGATCTAACATTTGTCACAAGATCCATTATTGCACAGTGGAAACAAGGCAGCTGGGGCTCTAATTGGATCTTGAACCTGTGGTCTTTTCCTGGAAAAGGAACCTCAAGCAAGGTTACCCAAATATGAATGGACTGCATTTAGGATATTCAGTTGAAGTCGGAAGTTTACATACACTTAGGTTGGAGTTATTAAAACTATTTTTTAAACCACTCCACAAATTTCTTGTTAACAAACTATAGTTTTGGCAAGTCTGTTAGGACATCTACTTTGTTCATGACACAAGTAACTTTTCCAACAATTGTTTACAGACAGATTATTTCCCTTATAATTCACTGTATCACAATTCACATTAGGAAGCAGGTACAAAAGTATCTATATCCACAGTAAAATGAGTCCTATATCGACATAACCTGAAAGGCCGCTCAGTAAGGAAGAAGCCACTGCTCCAAAACCGCCATAAAAAAGCCAGACAACGGTTTGCAACTGCACATGGGGACAAATATCTGACTTTTTGGAGAAATGTACTTTGGTCTGATGAAACAAAAATAGAACTGTTTCGCCATATGTTCGGAGGAAAAAGAGGGGAGGCTTGCAAGCTGAAGAACACCATCCAAACCGTGAAGTACGGGGGTGGCAGCATCATGTTGTGGGGGTGCTTTGTTGCAGGAGGGACTGGTGCACTTCACAAACTAGATGGCATCAGAGGAAGGGAAATTATGTGGATATATTGAAGCAACATCTCAAGACATCAGTCAGGAAGTTAAAGCTTGGTCGCAAATGTGTCTTCCAAATGGACAATGACCCCAAGCATACTTCCAAAGTTGTGGCAAAATGGCTTAAGGACAATAAAGTCAAGCTATTGGAGTGGCCATCACAAAGCTCTGACCTCAATCCTATTGATGATTTGTGGGCAGAACTGAAAAATTGTGTGCAATCAAGGAAGCCTATAAACCTGACTCGGGTTACACCAGCTCTGTCAGGAGAAATGGGCCAAAATTCACCCAACTTATTGTGGGATGCCTGTGGAAGGCTACCCGCAACGTTTGACCCAAGTTAAACCAATTTAAAGGCAATAAATACTACCAAATACTAATTGCGTGTATGCAAACTTTTGACCCACTGGCAATGTGAAGAAATAAATAAAAGCTGAAATAAATCATTCTCTCTACAATTATTATGACATATCATATTCTTAAAATAAGGTGGTGATCCTAACTGACCTAAAACAGGGAATTTTTACTAGGATTAAACGTTAGGAATTGTGAAAAACTGAGTTTTTAAATGTATTTGGCTAAGGTGTACGTAAACTTCCGACTTCAACTGTATGCTGTGTGAACCCATTTTTTTAAAATTGAAAATGTGTCATAAAAAAGTTCATCAAGCTGATCAAGTTAATAATCTTTTCCCGACTATTTAATGTGAAAAGAAGGCAAAGATTATTTTTTTGGGGGGGGGGGCTTCACAACATCTACTGATACAGAAAAACATCAGTAACTTTGCCTCATGAATTTCTGAAGTCTCCATCTGTGGAATGATCCTTACTTGAGCTGACAGTCTGCAATTAAATGAGACCAGACTGTTGGATGTATTGCGTGAGCTGATCATAGAGGCTCACTGGTAAATATTTGATGTGAAACATTTGTGTTGAGAATGGGCTCTTTTGGCCCTTCAAGTAGGATCAGGGTGCTGAGGCTGGGTATCAGAAATACTGGATTAGCACAAACATTTGCTACATTCTAATATCCCATCAAAGCTTTACATTTTTTTCTCTTTGTACCCACACTCACACAAACCATGTCAAAGGCTTGCCATACTGCACATATAATATTCCCATGTAATGTTCAAGCAAACCAATAAATGTTGATAGATCTGTTATTAAGAAGCCTAAACCGTGTAAATATGATTAGCCTGTGTTGTAGCTCATTGATGCTTGGGGGACAATGTTTCTGTTCTGCTCTGCTGGCCTTTTACAATATGTGCAGTGTTGTTTGATATTGTAAGCTTTACTTTAAAGTAAGACAAATGACCTTAAAGGTGTAAGCAGATTGTGAGCAACAATTTTTGTAGCACCTGAAGCCAGGCAAGCAGTTAAGACATGTCTCTGTCAGGAGACATTATGCAGTGTTAGCCTGTGGTATTTAATATACAATACTGTTGTCAGTCATTCATCCATGTTATGATGGTATTTGTCTAGTCTGAATAGGAAATCAGTGGCTGACACCAGATGTATTATGGCCCTATGGCGTATGTCAGTGGCATGCAACAGATGGCAATGCACTGTTCACCAACTGTATTAGCTCTCACACTTCTCCATGTACTGTAGATACATATCGACTTCTGTACTTATCATTCAATATATTTTTGGTATATATACATACAGGTAGCATTTGGATTACTCATACAGTGCTATTTGGGTTGTTAATTGGATACGTTCTGACAATCTTGATTTCTTGTTTCTAGTTTATTATTTGTGTACTTGTTTGACATTTTACTGGACAGTTAGGTGCTAGTAACATACGAATTTCACTGCACCTGCTATAACATTGCTAAACAGTATACACAACTAACAAACTTTGATTTGAGAATGCTGCTGAAGCAGTATTATTCCATCTAAATGGTCTTGCATTAGACCACAGATTCCATGTCCAACTTCTTCATTATATAAAAAATACTGAAAGGCTATCAGCATCAATGTTGTAGAATCAGTTGTTAATATCTATCTTTACTGTCCACCATGCAGGTATACCTACAACTTGAAGACCATGGTCTCTATGACAGCTTTCTACAGACATGACCTTGAAACTATCCTAATCAGACTACTGCAGTACCACTGTGCCAGAGAGAACCCCCCTTCAGACATACAGTACAGACCTGGCTTGCTCCTCTCCTTTGTTGGTTAGTTTGGTGGAAATTAAACTCTGCTGCTTCATGTTGGCTGTGTTGAGTAATTGCCGGCTGAGCACAGTCCTAATTGATCCTGTCAGGCTTGTATCTAGTCTCTCTGCTCTCTATCTTGCTCTCTCATCTTGCATAATCTTATCAGACACAACAGCACCTTCTAGAGAGAGAAGCATTGGAACACAGCAAAGAGAACTTGCAAGGTGTATTGGTAAATCCCCCCCCCCCCTCACTGTCAGATGTGTCAACAAATTCCCACCAATTATCCTAATTGAAAAGTTATCACAGAGGTCTTTCAAACGAACATCACCAGGGTGGTTTAAACCACACCTAGGGATGTTTTTCAAAATACATACTGTTGTGCTCCGAGTATGTAAATTGGAGCAAGGGGGGTCGCAGTATGGGTCCAAGTCAAAGTATGCGAAAGGGAGCATGGAGGGCACCTCTCGAATGCATACTCCATTTGTACATATTTTGAAGCATGCATCGATGCAAGTTTCAATGTAAAGTATACAAAGAAATATGAAAACACTTCTTGAAATCAATGGAGGCCCTAATTTGAGCTGAAGTGTGAGAAAATACACTTCAGAATGTTGCCTATTCACAACTTATACGTTAATCAATACATGCTGTATTAATTTTGCCATGTTTACCTGCCTACATACCATAGATTGCAAGCCCAAAGTATGTCAATAGGGCTATCGGGCTAGCTACCACAGTTAGCTAGCCAGATAGCCAAGAATAATTGTTAGATAGCTACCCAAGAATAAGTGACTTCTACCATTCATAATACTAGTTTTAGATAAAAAATAAATTCCTGTTAAACTATCTGGTTAGCTACATTATTACAATTCACAAATATCTAGCTAATATGTATAAAGTAAAATGTTTGCTTTGTACATATTTTGTTTAGTCTCTATTGACATTGTCCTGGCTGAAAGACGGTTCAGTGAATGTGTAGCTAACTGGCTAGCTAACTACTCAAGACGAATTGGTAGTTACACACATAAATGTACATCTACCTTGCATATTCTTAGTTTTAGGTCATTTGGCCTGTTCATCTAGCTGGCTAGCTAGATTATTACAATTCACATATCTATCTGATAATTATGAAATAAAGCTTTGCTTTCTGTATATCTTGTTTTGTTTATTGTTGCCATTGTCCAGGCTGGAAGAAGGTTAAGTGAATTGCAGTGTGAGGTAATACAGTAAGGGGAGTGCGAGTACTTCTCAAATGTACTTCCGGCGCCGACAGAGATGGCCGCCTCGCTTCGCGTTCCTAGGAAACTATGCAGTTTTTTTTTTTTTTTACGTGTTATTTCTTACATTAGTACCCCAGGTCATCTTAGGTTTCATTACATACAGTCGAGAAGAACTACTGAATATAAGATCAGCGTCAACTCACCATCAGTACGACCAAGAATATGTTTTTCGCGACGCGGATCCTGTGTTCTGCCTTTCAAACAGGACAGCGGAATGGATCCCATGCTGCGACCCCAAAAAACGACCCCCCGAAAAAGAGGGAAACGAGGCGGTCTCCTGGTCAGACTCCAGAGACGGGCACACCGTGCACCACTCCCTAGCATTCTTCTTGCCAATGTCCAGTCTCTTGACAACAAGGTTGATGAAATCCGAGCAAGGGTAGCATTCCAGAGGGACATCAGAGACTGTAACGTTCTTTGCTTCACGGAAACATGGCTCACTGGAGAGACGCTATCCGATGCGGTGCAGCCAACGGGTTTCTCCATCGCGCCGACAGAAACATCGCGCCGACAGAAACAGACATCTTTCTGGTAAGAAGAGGGGCGGGGGCGTATGCCTTATGGCTAATGAGACATGGTGCGATGTAAGAAACATACAGGAACTCAAATCCTTCTGTTCACCTGATTTAGAATTCCTCACAATCAAATGTAGACCGCATTACCTACCAAGAGAATTCTCTTCCATTATAATCACAGCCGTATATATCCCCCCCCCCCCAAGCAGACACATCGATAGCTCTGAACGAACTTGATTTAACTCTTTGCAAACTGGAAACCATTTATCAGGAGGCTGCATTCATTGTTGCTGGGGATTTTAACAAGGCTAATCTGAAAACAAGACTCCCTAAATTTATCAGCATATCGATTGCGCAACCAGGGGTGGAAAAACCTTGGATCATTGTTACTCTAACTTCCGAGACGCATATAAGGCCCTGCCCCGCCCCCCTTTTGGAAATGCTGACCACGACTCCATTTTGTTGATCCCTGCCTACAGACAGAAACTAACACAAGAGGCTCCCACGCTGAGGTCTGTCCAACACTGGTCCGACCATGCTGACTCCACACTCCAAGACTGCTTCCATCACGTGGACTGGGATATGTTTCGTATTGCGTCAGTTAACAATATTGACGAATACGCTGATTCGGTGTGCGAGTTCATTAGAACGTGCGTTGAAGAGGTCGTTCCCATAGCAACGATTAAAACATTCCCTAACCAGAAACCGTGGATTGATGGCAGCATTCGCGTGAAACTGAAAGCGCAAACCACTGCTTTTAATCAGGGCAAGGTGTCTGGTAACATGACCGAATACAAACAGTGCAGCTATTCCCTCCGCAAGGCTATCAAACAAGCTAAGCGTCAGTACAGAGACAAAGTAGAATCTCAATTCAACGGCTCAGACACAAGAGGCATGTGGCAGGGTCTACAGTCAATCACGGACTACAGGAAGAAATCCAGCCCCGTCACGGACCAGGATGTCTTGCTCCCAGGCAGACTAAATAACTTTTTTGCCCACTTCGAGGACAATACAGTGCCACTGACACGGCCTGCAACGGAAACGTGCGTTCTCTCCTTCACTGCAGCCGAGGTGAGTAAGACATTTAAACGTGTTAACCCTCGCAAGGCTGCAGGCCCAGACGGCATCCCCAGCCGCGCCCTCAGAGCATGCGCAGACCAGCTGGCCGGTGTGTTTACGGACATATTCAATCAATCCCTATACCAGTCTGCTGTTCCCACATGCTTCAAGAGGGCCACCATTGTTCCTGTTCCCAAGAAAGCTAAGGTAACTGAGCTAAACGACTACCGCCCCGTAGCACTCACTTCCGTCATCATGAAGTGCTTTGAGAGACTAGTCAAGGACCATATCACCTCCACCCTACCTGACACCCTAGACCCACTCCAATTTGCTTACCGCCCAAATAGGTCCACAGACGATGCAATCTCAACCACACTGCACACTGCCCTAACCCATCTGGACAAGAGGAATACCTATGTGAGAATGCTGTTCATCGACTACAGCACGGCATTTAACACCATAGTACCCTCCAAGCTCGTCATCAAGCTCGAGACCCTGGGTCTCGACCCCGCCCTGTGCAACTGGGTACTGGACTTCCTGACGGGCCGCCCCCAGGTGGTGAGGGTAGGCAACAACAACATCTCCTCCCCGCTGATCCTCAACACTGGGGCCCCACAAGGGTGCGTTCTGAGCCCTCTCCTGTACTCCCTGTTCACCCAGGACGACACAACAGTGGTAGGCTTGATTACCAACAACGACGAGACGGCCTACAGGGAGGAGGTGAGGGCCCTCGGAGTGTGGTGTCAGGAAAATAACCTCACACTCAACGTCAACAAAACTAAGGAGATGATTGTGGACTTCAGGAAACAGCAGAGGGAACACCTCCCTATCCACATCGATGGAACAGTAGTGGAGAGGGTAGCATGTTTTAAGTTCCTCGGCATACACATCACAGACAAACTGAATTGGTCCACTCACACAGACAGCATCGTGAAGAAGGCGCAGCAGCGCCTCTTCAACCTCAGGAGGCTGAAGAAATTTGGCTTGTCACCAAAAGCACTCACAAACTTCTACAGATGCACAATCGAGAGCATCCTGGTGGGCTGTATCACCGCCTGGTACGGCAACTGCTCCGCCCTCAACCGCAAGGCTCTCCAGAGGGTAGTGAGGTCTGCACAACGCATCACCGGGGGCAAACTACCTGCCCTCCAGGACACCTACACCACCCGATGTTACAGGAAGGCCATAAAGATCATCAAGGACAACAACCACCCGAGCCACTGCCTGTTCACCCCGCTATCATCCAGAAGGCGAGGTCAGTATAGGTGCATCAAAGCTGGGACCGAGAGACTGAAAAACAGCTTCTATCTCAAGGCCATCAGACTGTTAAACAGCCACCACTAACATTGAGTGGCTGCTGCCAACACACTGACACTGACTCAACTCCAGCCACTTTAATAATGGGAATTGATGGGAAATGATGTAAATATATCACTAGCCACTTTAAACAATGTTACCTTATATAATGTTACTTACCCTACATTATTCATCTCATATGCATACGTATATACTGTACTCTATATCATCGACTGCATCCTTATGTAATACAGGTATCAATAGCCACTTTAACTATGCCACTTTGTTTACATACCCATCTCATATGTATATACTGTACTCGACACCATCTACTGTATCTTGCCTATGCTGCTCTGTACCATCACTCATTCATATATCCTTATGTACATATTCTTTATCCCCTTACACTGTGTATAAGACAGTAGTTTTGGAATTGTTAGTTAGATTACTTGTTGGTTATTACTGCATTGTCGGAACTAGAAGCACAAGCATTTCGCTACACTCGCATTAACATCTGCTAACCATGTGTATGTGACAAATACAATTCGATTTGATTTGATTTGAAAAAATGTAATGTTTCATGCCTTCTCCACACTCTCGTCCTCACAAGAGCATAATCGGAGAAGGAACTCGGAGCATGAGATTTTGGAGCATGGTAGTATGTATATTGAGTAACACCCTAGGTCTATAGGTAGCTTTTCCTTTTACCATGTGCCATATCATATTCTGTGATTTGTTTTTTCAGTAGATAATGCTAATGAGCTTTCATCCACAAATAGATTTGTGAAGGACTGTATGTTATACATCACTTTAAATAATTCACTTTGTTGTGAAAATAACACTTTCATGGTGCTGGGAGCAGTGGTCTGACTGTGCCGTACACACTAAAAAGAGGTATGGTTAGAGTACAGTACTTTTTCCTTTATTTAACTAGGGAAGTCATTTAAGAACAAATTCTTATTTTCAATGACAGCCTAGGAATAGTTAACTGCCTTGTTCAGGGGAAGAAAATCAGATTCTGACCTTGTCAGCTCAGGGATTAGATCTTGCAACCTTCCGTTTACTAGTCCAATGCTTTAACCACTAGACTACCCTGCTGCCTGGGTTACAAAAAGATTTATATACAGATAAAGTACCTTCAGAGGTACACATAGTGGTCTCACATGGTACTGTTTGGTTCATTTTAGGGTACATGTGTGGCAGTGGAGGCTCCTCAGAGCAGGAAGGGGAGTACCATCCTTATCAGTGAATTTCATTCAAATAAAAATAGTGAAACAAAAAAGGTATTATTTTTAGATAAAACTATATACAGCTGAAGTTGGAGGTTTACATACACTTAGGTTGGAATCAAAAACATGGGACCGAGCTGGGACCGAGGGACTGGAAAACAGCCATCACTAACACAGAGAGGCTGCTGATTATATACAGACTTGAAATCATTGGCCACTTTAATAAATTGATCACAAGTCACTTTAATAATGCCACTTTAATAATGTTAACATATCTTGCATTACTCATCCCATATGTTTATACTGTATTTTTATACCATCTATTGCATCTTGCCTATGCTGCTCGGTCATCGCTCATCCATATTGTGACAACCAGGGGGTTGGGTCAAAAATGTTTACACCGATCAAACCTGGACAGAGTAGGATTAGCTCAGTTTCAAAGGTGTTGATTAAAATAAAAGTCCAAAAGAAAAGAATAGGTCTCCCCCAAGGGACCCTCTCCAGGATACCGTCTTCTGGACTCCGGGTCTGTATCCTGTGGGGATCAAAAACTGAACTCCCTCCTGTTACCTCTTGTACAGTCCCCAACTATACGGGAGTCCTTTCCTCCCCCAGTCTCTCCCCCAATCAGCCCCAGTTAGACCTGGCACGTCCAGCAGATGTATACTCCGTCTGTCACCAGGTCTCAACGATTTCCCATCTGGTGACCGACCTGCTGTACCCCTTCCCCCCTAGCTCTGTCGGGGAGGGGACTGTCATCAGAGCGACGTATGTCTCCCTTCTCGATAGGGCATCCGAGTTTCCATGCTTCGCCCCTGACCTGTGCACAACAGAAAAAGAGAAGCGTTGAAGGGACAAGAACCACCTGGTGACCCGATCGTTTGTGTCCCTTCCCCTGGCCATCCAGACCAGGGGAGCATGGTCCGTGACCAGGGTGAAGTGGGTACCCAACAGGTAACACTTGAGAGTGTCTAGCGCCCACTTCACCCGCTAGTCACTCTTTCTCAACAATATAGTACTTTTTTTCTCTAGGTATCAGCTTTTAGCTGATGTATATGATGGGGTGATCCCCCCATCGTGTATCTGGGACAGAATGGCCCCTAGTCCCGTATCACATGCATCCATCTGGACCACCATCGGAACCTGGAAATCGGGCGTTACGAGAATCAGATGAGAACACAGCTCTTCCTTCAGGCAGCTGAACGCCACTTCTGGCTCGTCCGTCCATTTCACTGTTTTCGTGAGGCGGGTACTGGTTAGATCGGTGAGGGGGAAAGCTATAGCCGCAAAGTTGGGTATAAACCAGCTATAGAATCCTGCCAGTCCCAGGAAGGACTTGATCTGTGTCTTGGTGCGTGGAACGGGCCAGTCACGTACTGCGTGAACCTTCCTCTCCTGTGGCTTGACGTTCCCCCGTCCGATCAAATACCCGAGGTACTCCTCCTCGAACACTAGTTTGCATTTCTTGGGGTTCGCGGTCAACCCGGCTTGCCTGAGCGCCTCCAGCACCGCCTGGAGGCGCGTCAGGTGCTCTTCCCAACTGCTGCATTCTGGCCGCTGCGAACTGGCCGCTGCGTACTGCTGGAGGGGTTGAAGCACTTTGTTCATCAGTCGCTGGAATATGGCTCCATGGAGACAGAACGGGAGCATCCGGTACTGATACAATCTGTCTGGTGTTGAAAACGCTATCTTCTCCTGGGAGAAGGCTGCCAACGGTACCTGCCAATATCATTTGGTTAGGTCAAGGGTGCTGATGTACCGGGCCTTTCCCAATCGGTCGATGAGCTCGTCCACCCTCGGCATGAGGTAGGTGTCGAACAAGCGTATGTCATTCTCACCCTGGAAATCATTACAGAAGCGCAGGCTACCTTCCGGTTTGGGCACCAACACGATGGGTCTGCACTATGCACTGTGAGACTCTTCAACGAACCCCATGCTCAGCATAGCCTTCACTTCCTGTTTCACGGCCTTCCTTCGTTTCTCCGGAATCCGATATGGCCTCTTTCGTACCGTTTCCTCAGGCCGGGTACAGATGTGGTGTTCAATGAGGGTTGTGCGGCCCGGCTTCTCTGAGAACAATGCCATGTTCGAATGACGAGCTCCCTGAGCTCTTGCTTCCGGGCTGGGGCGAGGTCCTCATTGCTTGGGTCCACCATTGGTACAGTTGGCGTCCTGGGTCCCGACCATAACACGGCCAAGGCTGTCCTCTCATGCCACTTCTTCAACAGGTTCACGTGGTAAATCTGTTGGGGTTTCCATCTCCCCGGCTGCTGTACGCAGTAATTGACAGGTCCCAGCTTCTCGATCACCTCGAATGGCCCATGCCATGTTGCCAGGAACTTACTTTCGGCCATGGGGATCAAGACCAACACCCTGTCTCCCACCTGGAATTCTTGGGCCTGGGCTCGCAGATTGTAGACCTGGGCTTGGGCACGTTGGGCCGTCTCCATATGTTCCCTCACGACTGGCCATATGCCTGTCATCCCGTAGAGGAGTTCGAAAGGAGAAAACCCAGTGGAGGACTGGGGTACTTCTTGGTGTGAGAACATTAGGTGGGGTAGTAGCTGGTCCCAATTCTTCCCGTCCTGCTTGATGACTTTCCGCAGCATTTGTTTGAGCATTTTATTGAACCGCTCGACGAGCCCATCCGTCTGCGGGTGGTAGACAAAGGTCCGGATCTGCTTGATCTGCAGGAGAGCACACAAATCTTTCATTAGGTGGGACATAAACTCTGTACCTTGGTCTGTATCTCGTTCAGGTTGCCCACCCGGCTAAAGAGGTGGAACAGCTCCCGGGCAATTCCCTTGGATACCGCCACCCATAGGGGAATGGCCTCGGGATATCGGGTAGCATAGTCCACTATTACCAGGATGTACCGGTGTCCTCGTGCTGTTTTTACCAGGGGTCCCACTATGTCCATGGCAATGGGTTCAAAGGGCACCCCGATGATCGGTAGGGGGACCAGTGGGTGTTGGAAGTGTGCCTTTGGGGCAGTCATTTGACACTCCGGGCAGCTGTTACAATAATCTTCCACGGCCCTCCTCATCCTGGGCCAGTGGAACCGGGCGGCGATCCGTTCCCGGGTCTTCTCCATTCCCCGGTGTGCCCCCAACAGGTCGGTGTGGGACGGCTGAAGAACGGTTCCCACGTACCGTCGGCGCAGCAACAATACCTCTCGAAGTTCCCCCTGTTGGCGCGACACCTGATAAAAAAGGTTATTCTTGATTTGGAAATGCGGGTATCGCCAGTCACTCACCCCCAGAAGTAGCTGTCCATCCACCGCTATCACTTGGGCTGCGGCAGCTTTAAAGTTGGGATCCTCCCACTGGGCCGTCCCGAATTGTCCCCTCAGTTGGCCACCAGGGGGTGTCTCGACTGGCCCCTCGAAATCAAGGAGGGGGTGGCTGGGTGGCTCTTCCTCCCGTGGTTCCCCAGGGGGTTCGGGTTCCGGCACCCCCTCCGACTCCGGACCCGTAGATACAGGTTGATCAACCGTTTGCTTCCGAGCCGCAAAGGCGATGGGACGTCCTTGCTCTCATCTTCGGCCGGCTCATAACTTCTTCCTCTGATCGTGCCCCCACAGGGCCTCGAACAGCGGACAACCTCGTCCCACTAGGAGAGGTACCGGCGACTCTGGAGCTGCACCCACCATCATCTGGCAGTTCCCTTCTGGCGTCACGATGTTGGCCCATACGGTTGGATACCGCTTTGTGTCCCCGTGAACACAGGAAATTCTAATCTCCCTACTACATTCGGTATCCTGGTTCAGCAGGCTTGTGGTTACGAGGGTAACCATACTTCCGGAGTCTAATAGAGCTTCAGTGTCGTGTCCGTCAACCTTCACCGGGACCATTGGTGCAGTTGATTCGTGGTGTGCCCAACAGGAGGTAACATAGTTCACTGCGTGACCCACCTCGCCTCCGATGCTTGCTGACGGCATTGACTCCTCTCGAGCCGGGCAATTCCAGGCAGTGTGCCCCCGGGCGAAACACTAAAACACCTCTTTGGTCTCCATCTACCTGGGGTCTTCGGTGGCAGGTGGGCCCTACCCCAGCCGTCTCTCCACGGGTTGGCCCTGGTCCCAGGTCCCTTGGCCCTGCCGACTATCGGTTCGGGGTACACAGCAGTGGGGCTGTCCTTCCGACTCCTCGAACGGGTCGGCAACTCAGCCCAGCTCCCACTAAGCAGGGCTTGAGTGTTCTGATGTGTCTCCATTGCTTCCAGGAGGCCCTCCAAAGTCTGGGGCGCATATAGACTCGCTGCCCTCTTCATGTCGTGGGTTAGTGCCCGTAGGAAGCGATTCAGGACCACTTTATCTAGGATGGAATGGGTGGATATGTCAGTTAGGAGCCATCCCCTGGTGATGCGCAGAAGGTTGCTCATCTGGGCTTTGGGTGATGCGTCGGCTACGTACCTCCAGTCGTGAAATAGTTGAGCGTGATGGGCCAGGCTATACCCGTAGCAGCTGAGTATCTCCCGTTTGAGTCTGTCGTAGTTAGACCTGGCATGTCAAGGAGATGGACCCATCGTATTGACGAGTCTCCCCCTGGTGGCTGACCTGTTGTACGCCACATTATATTTATGTGTACAGTAGAAGTCGGAAGTTTACATACACTGAGGTTGAAATCATTAAAACTCATTTTTCATACACTCCACAAGTTTATTTTTAACAAACTATTGTTTTGGCAAGTCGGCTAGGACATCTACTTTGTGCATGACACAAGTAATTTTTCCAACAATTGTTTACAGACAGATTATTTCACTTAATTCACTGTATCACAATTCCATTGGGTAAGAAGTTTACATACACTAAGTTGACTGTGCTTTTAAACAGCTTGGAAAACTCCTGAAAATGATGTCATGGCTTTAGAAGCTTCTGGTAGGCTAATTTACATAATTTGAGTTAATTGGTGGTGTACCTGTGAATGTATTTCAAGGCCTACCTTCAAACTCAGTGCCTCTTTGCTTGACAACATGGGAAAATCAATAGAAATCAGCCAAGACTGAGAAAAATTGTAGACCTACACAAGTCTGGGATTCCAAATGCCTGAAGGTACCACATCCATCTGTGCAAATAATAGTACACAAGTATAAACACCATAGGACCACGCAGCCGTCAAACTGCTCAGGAAGGAGACGCATTCTGTCTCCTAGAGATGAACGTGCTTTGGTGCGAAAAGTGCAAATCAATCACAGAACAACAGCAAAGGACCTTGTGAAGATGCTGGAGGAAACAGGTACAAAAGTATTTATATCCACAGTAAAAACTAGTCCTATATCGACATAACCTGACAGGACGCTCAGCAAGGAAGAAGCCACTGCTCCAAAACCGCCATAAAAAAAGCCAGACTACTGTTTGCAACTGCACATGGGGACAAAGATCGTACTTCTCTGGTCTGATGAAACACAAATAGAACCGTTTGGCCATAATGACCATCGTTGTCTTCGGAGGAAAAAGGGGTAAGAACCCGAAGAACACAATCCTGAACGGAAGCACGGGGGTGGCAGCATCATGTTGTGGGGGTGCTTTGCTGCAGGAGGGACTGGTGCACTTCACAAAATAGGTGTCATGAGGTAGGTAAATTACGTGGATATATTGAAGCAACTTCTCAAGACATCAGTCAGGAAGTTAAAGCTTGGTGAAAATGGATCTTCCAAGTGGACAATGACCCCAAGCATACTTCGAAAGTTGTGGCAAAATGGCTGAAGGACAACGAAGTCAAGGTATTGGAGTGGCCATTACAAAGTCCTGACCTCAATCCTATAGAAAATTTGTGAGCTGAACTGAAAAAGTGTGTGTGAGCAAGGTGGTTTACAAACCTAACTCAGTTACACCAGCTCTGCCAGATGGATTGGGCCACAATTCAACCAATTTATTGTTGGAAGATTACTTGTTAGATATTACTGCACTGTCGGAACTAGAAGCACAAGCATTTCGCTACACTCGCTATAACATATGTTAACCACGTGTCAATGTCTGTCACCTTGATTACTCTAATTTCTCTCGACCTGTGCACATGCGTTGTAAACTCTCATTCATAGGCTAGGTTGTAGCAACCTCATGATGGGTATACTGAAAATTTGATCATCATGTAGTTAATATCCTAAACCTATCCTTGCTACATTGAGCTGGGTGAATGGAATATGAATGACAGTCATAGAATATGCTTAAAAGGCAAGACTCCCACTGATGTGTGGATAATCCAGTATAATGGTCCACTGTATAAAAAATATTGTTAGTTTTTTTGGTAAAATTTACAGTAATGTTCTGTTAAATCAAAGTTGATTTGGAATTAACGGTAACATACTGTATCTTTTTTTTACAGCTAGTGTCACGTTCTGACCTTAGTTCCTTTATTTTGTCTTTGTGTTAGTTTGGTCAGGGCGTGAGTTGGGGTGGGTAGTCTATGTTTTTTGTCTATGTTATATTTCTGTGTTTGGCCTGGTATGGTTCTCAATCAGAGGCAGCTGTCGATCGTTGTCTCTGATTGACAATCATACTTAGGTAGCCTGTTTTCCCCATTTTAGTTGTGGGTGATTATTTTCTGTTTAGTGTTTTTCGTCACCTTACAGGACTATTCGTTTGTCGTTTTTGTTGTTTTGTTCAGTGTTCAGTTGTTTTATTAAAATATTGGACACTTACCACTCTGCGCATTGGTCCTCCTCTCTTTCTCCAGACGACAAGCGTTACAGCTAGTCACTTTCCGTAAAAAAAACTGGATTTTTTTACAGTGTACATTTTCTTTATCTAATTTGTAAGTCGCTCTGGATAAGAGCGTCTGCTAAATGACTTAAATGTAAATGTAAATGTAATAGTTTGGATATAAAAAAGGTACAAACATCACACTCTCACTTTCAACATAAGGGTATGGTGAAGGTATATTTGTTTCCCAGGGTACAAACGTATTTTGTGTACCTTCATGTGTGCACTAATGATTCTTGATGTTACTGATTAGTACCTTTGCTTATCAGAAAATCTACAAAATGTATGAACAAAGCTCCAGTACATATGTATAGTTACAACAATGCATTTTTGCCACTTAGAGGGAACTAAGGGGCGTTCTCATTGTAGTGGTACCCAGAAAAGGCAAATGTGTACCATAAGGTAGGCTGTACACTGCAAATTGGCCAGTGTTAACTAGTATTGGTTTTTCAGTGTAACATTTCTAGTATTGATTCAGGAGTATTTCATATTTCCCAGCATGCTCTACTGCAGGTCAATGTTTTTAAATTATTGTTTTTAATATCTTAGTTTAGCATGTACATTGATTGATTATGCTACATAAAGATAAATAACATACATTTTTCTAAACTAATTCAATAATTTAGTTAGATTTATGGCATCTAGTACTGAAATGGTTGCCAAAGTATGATCCCCAATCAGAGACAATGATAGACAGCTGCCTCTGATTGGGAACCATACTAGGCCAACAAAGAAAAAGAAAACATAGATATACAAAAACTAGAGTACCCACCCTAGTCACACCCTGGCCTAACCAAAATATAGAGAATAAACAGGGATCTCTAAGGTCAGGGCGTGACATTTATCAATGTTCTTAACCCTGACAGTCATTCAGGTTGCGGGTGATAAAAAATTCTAACTGTTGGATAATCCTGCTGGAATTGAATAGGAATTAGTTTGAGCATGTCCTCTGACAGTTCTGAAGTCTTTATAAATGATTAAATAAAAGCATGTGCCAATAAATACCTATAACTAATATTATAGCGTCTATAACTCAACACTGAGGATCCTTGTCAAGAGATACAATTCTCTTGGTGTAGTGGTTAAGATGTTGGCTTGACAGTCACTGGATCCATGATCGAGTCCCAGTCGGGCTACCCCCGAATTCGCTACACTGGTGTCAGGAGTGCAATGGTGGAGAGGTGTGTAAACATGAGGGACTTGGTTGGTATGGAGAAGAGGTCCATTTTTGCCACTTAAAATGAACAAATGACTTTTTCACTGTAGTGGTACCCTAAAAATGCAAATGTGTACTTTTTCTAAAGTTACACATTGGTACCTGTGGAATATGTGTAAGAAATGTAATATCTTGTCCCCTAAGGTACACTATTGGCTCTTTTAAGGTACGAACTGGGGTAACTTACAGGGTACCACTACAGTGACATTTATTTGCACCTTTTAAAGTACAATTCACAACTTTTTTTTCTGAGAGTGTATCTACTGTATCTAAATTCAACAAAGAGCTATTTGTTAATGTCTTTGCTCTGCTTACAGGGGGACACATCTGTCAGGTTTGAGTCAAATGGCCGCTGGCTGCCATGACAGGACAAGACATTTGCTGCGTCATCATGGATGCTAAGACTAACCTCTGACACAGAGGAATGCTGATGCCTGATAACCCTTATCACACACACACACACACACACACACACACACACACACACACACACACACACACACACACACACACACACACACACACACACACACACACGCGCAAACATACAAACACAAAATTCCCTCAAAGTTGCAGGGATGACATGTTAGACATTGGGAGCAAAACTGCCAATTATTGTTGGTTGTTAGCCTCACCAACAAACAAATAATTGTTATGTAACACAATCTATTTTCCAAAGTGCTACTACTATTGACAGTAAATTAACATATTTAAAGGTTATGAGGTCAGTTGGGCATTCATCTTGGTGCACAGAGACCATAAATCAGCATTTTCACTGTCTGTTTCCACCACCAAGGTTTAAAAGGTTACCCTCTTGGAAATCCCTTTGGGTGTGGATGGAAAACCAGAGGACCAATTTTACAATGCATATTCTGCTTCTGCATACAAAAATTATAATTGGATGACAGAAGTATGAAGACGAGGGATATGAAATGCTGCCCTCTATATACGGGTCTAATCATGGTCTGGCCTCCCACTGACTCTAGTCTGTTGCTGTCCTCATGGCCCACATCACTGGGAGGTGAACCAAACCTGTCCTGATCCGCAGATGGAAAATTAAGTTAGCCATTAGGTTGTCCCAGACAGTAAGTGGCAGGTCGCTTTTTCTTCCGTTAAGAGCTCCGAACACTTAAGCTATTAACCTTTCCCTCTGGAAGACCAGGATGGATTACCCTATCTGCCAGTCTTCTCATTAAACTTCCCTTTTTATATTGTCTTTGTCAAAGTCGGGACTAGCACTTACTTTTTTAACTCTAATGTCCATGCCAATGAATGACTTTAAGGTCCATCCCAATCATTGTGGGATTGAGCAGGTAAGAGCTTTAATAGCCACGGAGAAACAAATGAGAGCATTTCAACTCCATTGCAATCTATTTTGAAGCACTTATAAGCACTTATAAATGTTGGCAGTGCCTGGCATCGTTAACTGTTCACAGACAGGCAGGGAAATGAAAGATTCATTATGTATAAAATGTCTGGGAATTGCAAAGAATCAGATTGCATGATGACTATTTCAGGTTAAACCTGGAAAAAACAACACCACACAAATGATCATTTGTGTATTTGTATATTTAATCAAAATGTTTGTATCTGTAAAATGATCATATTTCTCCACTTACCATTTGTAGGTCTCTCAGTTTGTCTACTGCCTTTCCCCCCCCCTCTCTCCCTCACTTTAACTTTCTCTCACTTTCCTACAATTTCACTCTTCATAGAATTTCGGTAACCTGTATTATAATTCATACTTTTTGCAGTTTCCATGGCTAAACTAACTAGGCTCGTAATTTAACAATTATATGTTTTTATTTCAAGATGGGATACAAGTGTATTATTAAGGCACATGAATGTTCACATGTTCCAGAAGGCATTTATTCCAAGAAAACACATTTTTGATAAGTTCAAATGCCTCGTCTGTGAAGTAGTGACGCGTGACATACACCTTGTTTCCTGAAACAAGTCACATATCATGAAATATCTTATGAATCATTATTAAATACTTTAAAAGCTGTTTATGAATGTGTGAATAACTAGCCTACTAAACGTTAACAAAGTGGGAGTAATTATTTATAAATGATGAAAAAACTATTTACTAAACATTATAAATGACGTTTAAATAAAATGTAATAATAAACATTATAAAATATGTTTAAAAAAATCTAATAATAAAGTGTCACCCACCATGTAGTGAATAGGTTGATGTAGGAGATAACTTAAAGGAGTTGTTCACTATTTTACAACATGATGTTAGATGGTACCTCACCCTGAAAGTAGGCTATGGCCCAGGATAAAGTGTTCTTTATTAACACTGCAGTGGGCTAAATAGGGGTCACACAAAATGTTTCTTGGTAGTCTTAAACAAATCTGCTTTGAAACAAAAGTATACAGTACACCTCACACAGATAGTCATGGCCTTAAAAAATAAGGCAACTGTACCATGTCAGATAGAGAGTTGAAATGTATTCAATTTTGAGTTTGCATCTCAATATTACACTTTATACAGATCACAGAAGACTGAAAAAAACCTGTTTGACACAGAAACACTAGATTTAAAAAAAGAAAGAAACGTGTATTAATTCTGAAATAATGAAAAAATATTAATAACATTCCACCCATGAGGCCGCAAGGTCATTTTGACTGGCTACACAGCCACTACAATCTTCAGCTAACTTTTGCCACCTCTAGCAAAACATCTATGGAAATTATGGGGCATGTGATCCCCTGTGACCCCAAAAATGTAGAATCAACTCAAATCAACTCCTTATTTGGTTTGATGTTACTTAAAGGTGATTTGGCCATAAAAAATACAAAAAATGTCCACATGCCCCTATAACTACCATTGGTTTTTAGCTAGTGGGGCTATATTTAGCTACATTTTGTAATGGCTCAATGGATTCATATTTATCCTGGCTTATAGGCTATTTTCAGGGTGAGGAAACATCTAATATCATGTTGTAAAATAATGAACAACTCCTTTAAATTAAAAACACAATTTCATGAAAATTGCATTTCATTCCATGTTTCCGACAAACACCGCCTGAAATTATACACATCCACTTTTTAATAATTTACCAGACACTCTATACAGGAGTGTTAAGTGCCTTGCTCAAGGGAACAGACAAATATTTCATCTAGTCGGATTGGGGATTCGAACCAGCGACCTTTCGGTTAATGGCCTCTAGTCTGTTACCATTAATTAAAAAATGTATTCATTTGTCACGCCCTGGTCGTAATATATTGTGTTTGTCTTCATTTATTTGGTCAGGCCAGGGTGTGACATGGGTTTATTGTGGTGTGTTTTGTCTTGGGGTTTTGTGGGGTGTTGGGTGTGTGGCTTAGTGGGGTTATCTAGCAAAGTCTATGGCTGTCTGGAGTGGTTCTCAATCAGAGGCAGGTGTGTATCGTTGTCTCTGATTGGGAACCATATTTAGGCAGCCATATTCTTTGAGTGTTTTGTGGGTGATTGTTCCTGTCTAAGTGTTTGCACCAGATAGGGCTGTTTAGGTTTTCACATTTCATTATTTTCTAGTTTCTTCCTTCATTAAATATCATGAATCATCATCATGCTGCATTTTGGTCCGACTCTCCTTCACCACAAGAGAACCGTTACATCATTAAAAATACACTTTTTATTTGCTCTGGTCCCCATCTTTTTAACAACATAGGAAAAATGAATAATTTAGATAGAATTAGAATTATTTCACCTAGGGATGTACATCTGAGAGATGCACTTGACAGCATACTCTGCATACTCTGAGCCTTTGAAGAGCGGAAAATTAGCTGCCAAAACAAGTAGAAGAAACACAATAACATTGGCTACTGAACCTCAACAGAGTCCTCTCGCTCCCTAACTTCCCCTTATAATGTGCAAATACATTTTCCATGTTCCCTGTAACCAGCTAAATGAGATCCCTTTACAGTCAGTGTTTGCAGTGGCCTCCAAGGTGCAAACAGTCTCTGTGGGAAACCGACCATGAACAGTTAAAAACTGACAGTCATCTCCAAGGATAACTCATTTGAATGAAACATACACTCACTAGCCAGCCCTTGGCAGATCAATGAGTTGAAGAGAGGGATATTCCTCCTTTCCGCCTGCTTGACTTTGCATTGTTCCAATCATTAAATCTAATCAATTTTATCTGGGCTTCAGGCTGATTGGGAGATCTGTTTCTGGGAGCGAGAGAGCCGAGCTCCACAGGCATTCCATGGTGTGGCTTCGTCAGAAAACAGACAATTAATGTCCAGGTAGCAGATGATGGACCCTATCAGACATTTATGTAGTTGGTGCTGTATAGTAACTAATATACAGTACATTGGTTCTAACTTGAAAACCACAAAGACTGATGGAAGGCCCTGAACGCAAGATCATCATTTCTATGACTCACACGGTGGAGGAACTGATTGCCTATAGTCTTCTGTACAAAGTAAACTGGTGCGCACCAGGTGGCACTTCCTTTTTAGTATGGAAACTGGCTGTGGCGATTTTTCGACAATATTCACAACATATCGACACAGGTAAACCTTTATAGAATAACAATTTAATTTAATCAATTACATGTGGAAAACTTATTTGAGTGAACATTAGCAAGCCAGCAGCAGATGAAATAGAAAGTTAATTATCTCCTCCCTCTCTCCCTGGTTATAGTTTGCGACTATCAGTGTCTAGCCGGCTAGGTTTACTAGCCCATAACAGTGACAAACGTAGGTATGTTATCGACATATGGCAGTGCACAAACAAAATCTAGCTCACTTATTTTGTCAGCAAGAAAGAAATAGCCACACTAGCTATTATTACCAACTGCTCTTCAGTCAAATCACGAGTGGTACCATTAGTACGACCAGATAATAATACAGATCCTTCAGAAAGTATTCAGAACCCTTGACTTTGTGCACATTTTGATAAGTTACAGCCTGATTCTAAAATTGATTTAATAAAATATTTTCCTCAGCAATCTACACACAATACCCCATAATGACGAAGCAAAAACAGGATTTAGACATTTTTGTAAATGTATTAACTATAAAATAGAAATGCCTTATTTACACAATAATTCAGACCCTTTTCTATGACAATATTTTTTGCTCAGTGTCACGACTTCTGCCGAAGTCGTTGCCTCTCCTTGTTCGGGCGGTGCTCGGCGTTCGACGTCACCGGTCTTCTAGCCATCATTGATCCTTTTTTTCATTTTCCATTGGTTTTGTCTTGTCTTCCCACACACCTGTTTTCAATCCCATTCATTACCTGTTGTGTATTTAACCCTCTGTTTCCCCTCATGTCATTGTCAGAGATTGATTTGTTGTCAGTGTAGTGTTATTGTTTGTATAGGTGCGCGTCGGGTCTTCGTACCCATGTTTTGTTTGTTTGTACATTTATTGTTATGGAGCATACTTGTGGAACTTTATTATTAAAAGACTCCATATTTACACTCCATTTGACTCTCCTGCGCCTGACTTCCCTGCCACCTATTACACCTATGCTTGACACTCAGGTGCATCCTTCTTTCCATTGATCATCCGTGAGATGTTTCTACATCTGAAATGGAGTCCACCTGTGGTATATTCAATTGATTGGACATGATTTGGAAAGGCACACACCTATCTATATAAGGCTATATATTGTCAGAGCAAAAACCAAGCAATGAGGTCGATGGAGTAGAGCTCTGAGACAGGATTGTGTTGTCATGACTACACATGAGGATCACAATGGGTCAGATCAGCTTGGCAAGGGCTGACAATCACCAAACCCTCTCCCACCTGCAAAGGGGGAAGGAGGGAATGGTGGAGTTTTTTGACATCTCCACACACTGGTCGTACATTGTATGCAGCAGAGGACTCCCTGGCTCTCTAGTATTGGGATGGGAATGTCTTTGTCGAGAGAGAGGTTTACCAGCCCAAAACTCTTGCATCCAAAAAGTGAACACTGGAACAATATATCTAACATAAAGAATGCGGGAAATGGTCAGTGGGGACCTAAAGAATAATAATGTTGCTTTTCATTTCGTGATGTAATTAAAAACTGTATGAACCAAATACTGTAAACTTAGGAAGGACACTACCTCTAGCTGTCAAGTTTCCATCCCCAAAATATCGTACTTTACTCTGGGAAAATAAACAATACAATAAATCCACGTAGGGATAACAAACCCTAACACGCAAGACTAACACATAACAGGAACAATCACGCACAACACATACTGGGAACCAAAGGGTTAAATAGGGAAATAATAATAACTTAATGGGAACTAGGAGTGTACACTCAAGACATAACAAATGGAAAACAGAAACATGGATCGGTGGCAGCTAGAAAGCCGGTGACGATGAGCGCCGAACGCCGCCCGAACAACTTCAGCGGAAGTCGTGACACATACACACATACATATATATATACATATATATATATATATATATATATATATAGCTACAGGTGTCCTACAATTCAAAATCAGATAGTAATACCATGGATCATTTAGCTATCTTAAAACATTTCCATATTTTAGATTAGCACTCCAAATTTAGACTCTAGGGGGTTTTAAAGAGAGGCAATGCTGTTGGCTCGGACACGGAGCATTTCGACCCGGATTGACTATCCAAATAAATTGATACAAAACTGTCCTTCAATGCACAATCCCATGGCAACATTGTTTACTCCAGTAGTTGTATTCTTGGCATTATAAACTTCTAATGTTTGCATTTACAGTACAGAATTGATTGGTTGATTCAAGGGTAGATATTTGGCCTTGTCTGGGACTAAAACTTGTGGTCATAAAATCCCCATTGACTCGATGTAGTCGTATCATTGTTATATTTTCAACCAGATCCAATCAAAAGACCTGCCACTCCACAAAACAAAGTTTGTCACAGTCTTTCAAACAAATTATTGGCTATTTCTTTTCACGCAAGTACAGAGAAGGGTGTGCCCCATAGCGTTTCTGTCTGACTGAACTAAACTCTGCATTCGACAACTGCTTTAATCAAATGGCCATTACACATGCATCTGAGACTTACATCCACCTTATTACAGCAGGTAGGGGTGCTCTCGAGCGGCTCCAAGGTCTTTACCATTCGGTCATCAGATTTGCCAACAATGCTCCTTAACGGACACATCACTGCACTCTATACACCTCTGTAAACTGGTCATCTCTGTATACCTGTCGCAAGACCCACTGGTTGATGCTTATTTATTAAATCCTCATAGGCCTCACGCCAGTCTCAGTCACATTCTGTTAAAGGTCCAGAAAGCACACACATCCCTGGGTTGCTCATCTATTCAGTTCACTGCAGCTAACAACCGGAATGAGCTGCAACAAACACTCAAACTGGATAGTTTTATCTCAATCTCTTAATTCAAAGACTCAATCATGGACACTCTTACTGACAGTTGTGGCTGCTTTGCATGATGTATTGTTGTCTCTACCGTCTTGCCCTTTGTGCTGTTGTCTGTGCCCAATAATGTTTGCACCATGTTTTGTGCTGCTACCATGTTGTGTTGCTACCATTTTGTTGTTATGTTGTGTTGCTACCATGCTGTGTTGTCATGTGTTGCTGCCTTGCTATGCTGTTGTCTTAAGTCTGTCTTTATGTAATTTTGTGTTGTCTCTCTTGTCATGATGTGTGTTTTGTCCTATATTTATGTTATTATTTTTTATTTTTTTATCCCAGCCCTGTCCCCGCACCGCAGGAGGTAATTTTCCTTTTGGTAGGCCGTCATTGTAAATAAGAATTTGTTGTTAACTGACTTGCCAAGTTAAATAAAGGTTAAATATATAAAATAAATACAGAGTTGTGCAGCCCTGTACCCAACAACCTATTCCCTGAGCCATTATCATATACAGTGCCTTGCGAAAGTATTCGGCCCCCTTGAACTTTGCAACCTTATGCCACATTTCAGGCTTCAAACATAAAGATATAAAACTGTATTTTTTTGTGAAGAATCAACAACAAGTGGGACACAATCATGAAGTGGAACGACATTTATTGGATATTTCAAACTTTTTTAACAAATCAAAAACTGAAAAATTGGGCGTGCAAAATTATTCAGCCCCTTTACTTTCAGTGCAGCAAACTCTCTCCAGAAGTTCAGTGAGGATCTCTGAATGATCCAATGTTGACCTAAATGACTAATGATGATAAATACAATCCACCTGTGTGTAATCAAGTCTCCGTATAAATGCACCTGCACTGTGATAGTCTCAGAGGTCCGTTAAAAGCGCAGAGAGCATCATGAAGAACAAGGAACACACCAGGCAGGTCCGAGATACTGTTGTGAAGAAGTTTAAAGCCGGATTTGGATACAAACAGATTTCCCAAGGTTTAAACATCCCAAGGAGCACTGTGCAAGCGATAATATTGAAATGGAAGGAGTATCAGACCACTGCAAAGCTACCAAGACCTGGCCGTCCCTCTAAACTTTCAGCTCATACAAGGAGAAGACTGATCAGAGATGCAGCCAAGAGGCCCATGATCACTCTGGATGAACTGCAGAGATCTACAGCTGAGGTGGGAGACTCTGTCCATAGGACAACAATCAGTCGTATATTGCACAAATCTGGCCTTTATGGAAGAGTGGCAAGAAGAAAGCCATTTCTTAAAGATATCCATAAAAAGTGTTGTTTAAAGATTGCCACAAGCCACCTGGGAGACACACCAAACATGTGGAAGAAGGTGCTCTGGTCAGATGAAACCAAAATTGAACTTTTTGGCAACAATGCAAAATGTTATGTTTGGCGTAAAAGCAACACAGCTCATCACCCTGAACACACCATCCCCACTGTCAAACATGGTGGTGGCAGCATCATGGTTTGGGCCTGCTTTTCTTCAGCAGGGACAGGGAAGATGGTTAAAATTGATGGGAAGATGGATGGAGCCAAATACAGGACCATTCTGGAAGAAATGACTCCTGATGGAGTCTGCAAAAGTCTGCAAAAGACCTCAGACTGGGACGGAGATTTGTCTTCCAACAAGACAATGATCCAAAACATAAAGCAAGATCTACAATGGAATGGTTCAAAAATAAACATATCCAGGTGTTAGAATGGCCAAGTCAAAGTCCAGACATGAATCCAATCGAGAATCTGTGGAAAGAACTGAAAACTGCTGTTCACAAATGCTCTCCATCCAACCTCACTGAGCTCGAGCTGTTTTGCAAGGAGGAATGGGAAAAAATGTCAGTCTCTCGATGTGCAAAACTGATAGAGACATACCCCAAGCGACTTACAGCTGTAATCGCAGCAAAAGGTGGCGCTACAAAGTATTAACTTAAGGGGCTGAATAATTTTGCACGCCCAATTTTTCAGTTTTTGATTTGTTAAAAAAGTTTGAAATATCCAATAAATGTTGTTCCACTTCATGATTGTGTCCCACTTGTTGTTGATTCTTCACAAAAAAATACAGTTTTATATCTTCATGTTTGAAGCCTGAAATGTGGCAAAAGGTCGCAAAGTTCAAGGGGGCCGAATACTTTCGCAAGGCACTCTACTTACATTAGGACTGGTTTAAATCAATGTTTTATGTGCTCAGTATTCTATTACAATGCTAGCCCATGATGTCCACCTCTTCGGAATATCTTTCCACATGAGCGAAGAGCGGGAGAGAATGGGATTGAGGCTTACACACGGGTGTGGATGAGTCCTGCAGATTTCATAATGTTATGATTAGCGCTCGTGATACAGATGTGGGATCTTACAGTGATCACTCTTTTGTTGCTGAGAATTTTCCTGCTAAGCAGGAAATACAAACTTCTGGTGTATTTAAGTTTTAAAAAGGCTTCTAAAGTTTGTAATTTCCACTTTGAAATTTCAGACTTGATTTGCTCTAACGGAAATTGCATCAACCTCTACAAAATGTCCATTACTTATAATCCACACAATAATGCACATTTCCTCTTTCTGCAAAATTATTTTCCTGCCATAGCAAACTGTCTCAAATTAAGATCCTACATCTGTAGCTCTTTTATTTCTGCTTTATTTTCTCTTTAAAATCACATCAACATCCTCCTCTCCACCCTCTCCGAGTTGGGCATCTCCGGCGCGGCCCACGCTTGGATTGCGTCCTACCTGACAGGTCGCTCCTACCAGGTGGCGTGGCGAGAATCTGTCTCCTCACCACGCGCTCTCACCACTGGTGTCCCCCAGGGCTCTGTTCTAGGCCCTCTCTTATTCTCGCTATACACCAAGTCACTTGGCTCTGTCATAACCTCACATGGTCTCTCCTATCATTGCTATGCAGACGACACACAATTAATCTTCTCCTTTCCCCCTTCTGACGACCAGGTGGCGAATCGCATCTCTGCATGTCTGGCAGACATATCAGTGTGGATGACGGATCACCACCTCAAGCTGAACCTCAGCAAGACGGAGCTCCTCTTCCTCCCGGGGAAGGACTGCCCGTTCCATGATCTCGCCATCACGGTTGACAACTCCATTGTGTCCTCCTCCCAGAGCGCTAAGAACCTTGGCGTGATCCTGGACAACACCCTGACGTTCTCAACTAACATCAAGGCGGTGTCCCGTTCCTGTAGGTTCATGCTCTACAACATCCGCAGAGTACGACCCTGCCTCACACAGGAAGCGGCGCAGGTCCTAATCCAGGCACTTGTCATCTCCCGTCTTGATTACTGCAACTCGCTGTTGGCTGGGCTCCCTGCCTGTGCCATTAAACCCCTACAACTCATCCAGAACGCCGCAGCCCGTCTGGTGTTCAACCTTCCCAAGTTCTCTCACGTCACCCCGCTCCTCCGCTCTCTCCACTGGCTTCCAGTTGAAGCTCGCATCCGCTACAAGACCATGGTGCTCGCCTACGGAGCTGTGAGGGGAACGGCACCTCAGTACCTCCAGGCTCTGATCAGGCCCTACACCCAAACAAGGGCACTGCGTTCATCCACCTCTGGCCTGCTCGCCTCCCTACCACTGAGGAAGTACAGTTCCCGCTCAGCCCAGTCAAAACTGTTCGCTGCTCTGGCCCCCAATGGTGGAACAAACTCCTCACGACGCCAGGACAGCGGAGTCAATCACCACCTTCCGGAGACACCTGAAACCCCACCTCTTCAAGGAATACCTAGGATAGGGTAAGTAAGGGTAGGTAATCCTTCTCCCCCAACAAGATTTAGATGCAAGTGGCTGTTCCACTGGTTGTCATAAGGTGTATGCACCAATTTGTAAGTCGCTCTGGATAAGAGCGTCTGCTAAATGACTTAAATGTAAATGTAAATGTAATGCTGTCTATACTGCCATATACTGGATTGATGATATGGACACTGCAACCTTTGAGTCAATTGCCTCATACTCAATTGGCTCGGATGCATGGGCCTTTGTTGCTCCATTTCAATATCAAGTCTAACTATTCAAGTCCATCAGTTGAAATACAAAATGGTATTGTAATGACAGCTGCCTCATTGCCATTTTCTTTATCTTTGCGTCCTGGCAAGAACAACGCGTCTTTAGGGACTACTGCAAAATGACTGCACATGAAGGACAATGACTAAACTGTGTGCAAAACGTGAGGCGCTGAATATTAATTAAGTAATTATAACTGTTGAAGTGTAAAGACATTCAGATACACTTGAATTCAGATATAATAACGTAAACCAATAAAGCAATGCTTCCAACCTGTCCTAATGGGTAATGGCTATAATGAATATAACATAACGCTTAACATGATGTTTCATAGCAGTTTATGACAACGATGAAAACATGAACTTACATTAAACATGAAATAGTTCACATCAAACTCATAATAAATGTATATTATTATATAGTACATCACTCAAGCTCAGTGTTTCTAGCTAAAGTATGTACATCACCAATCTGTAATGGTCACGTGCGTGTTAATTAATGCTCAGGCAAAACTTGGAACATCTTCTTTTGCACTAATGCTTCGTGTTATTGATGCCATTACCCACTACGTTGCGCAGACACTATTGTTGACTAGACTTTAAAAGCCGTACACAACTAACCATCTGCCATCCACACCCCACATAAACACCGTTTTCCTCACTGTTTGCCTTGTGCTCTCTTCGTTAGGCCGTAATTGAAGCTGAGAAGAAGAGAGCTTTTCGTCGGAACCTCTAATAAAACCAAGCTATTTTGTTCTCAACGTCAATTAAGGCCTAATGAAGAGAGCCGAAGGAAAACAGTGTTTATGTGGGGTGTAGATGGAAGAGGTTTAATTGTGTTTATGCGTATCAAAGCGTTAAGCATATTGCAGGAGCGGCTAAAGACATCCAATCTGGTATTCTTCTATCTATCAGAATCAAAGGGTTATTGAGAGGGCAGAATACATGGAAACTTGTAATGAGAAAATAAATACAAGCTTTCGCTGATGTCTGTAAATAACTAATTTCCCTTGTGTGTTAAAACATTTCTTTCAAATATAGCAACCTACCACAGTAGCATGTTGTGTTACATTTAAACTATTAAATGCTAGCAGACTGATTGAAATTCAATAAAAGTGTTGTCTAATTAAACTTACACCACTATAGCTTTCAAGCCACAATATCCACAAACATAAGTTTGCAAATCCAAAGGTTATCATTGTTTACAGAAACCTAGGGATTTGTGCATGTGGAGGAAGGTTCAGATTTGACGCTTTGGCAGTTGTTTTAGGCTGAACTGAGAAGTCTGAGCTGTTGTAATCTGACACTACCAGCATTCACCCAGGATACAACTTTAAAATAAGTATATTTGGGCATAACTGAATACCTCTAGAAGGAGAGAACTAACACTTAACATTCTCTGTGGCTTTTGATAGTAGTGTAGTGTAGTAGAGCATCTCCTCTTCAAGTGGGATGGTGTACTATTGTAGCTAGCTTATCAAATCAAATGTTATTTGTCACATGATTCGTAAACAACAGGTGTAAACTATCAGTGAAATGCACATTTTTAGGCCGTTCCCAAAAATGCAGAAAGAAGAAAATAGAAAAATAGTAATATGAGGAACGATGAGTAACGATAACTTGGCTACTGTATATACATGTGGTACCAATACCGAGTTGATGTGCATGGGTACAAGGTAATTGAGGTAGATATGTACATATAGGAAGGAGTAAAGTGATACTAGGCAACAGGATAGATAATAAGCAGTAGCAGCAGCGTATGTGATGAGTCAAAAGAGTTAGCACAAAATGGGGGCAATGCAGATAGTCCAGGTAGCTATTTGGTTAACTATTTAGCAGTCTAATGTCTTTGGGTAAAAGCTGTTCAGGGTGCTGTTGGTTCCAGAGAACAGTCTATGACAGGTGGCTGGAGTCTTTAACAATTTTTAGGGTCTTCCTCTGATGCTGCCTGGTATAGAGGTACTGGATGGCAGGGAGCTCGGCCCCAGTTAAGTATTGGGCCGTAAGCACTACCCTTTGTTGTGCCTTGCGGTCAGATTCCAAGCCATACCAAGCGGTGATGCAGCCAGTCAAGATGCTCTCAATGGTGCAGCTGTATAACATTTTGAGGATCTGAGGACCCGTGCCAAGTCTTTTCAGCCTTCTGAAGGGGAAGAGGCTTTGTCATGCCTTTTTCACGACTTTGTGGGTGTGTTTGAACCATGTTAATTCCTTTGTGGTTTGGACACCTACCAATTTGATGCTCTCGACCCGCTCCACGGACGATGTGGATTGGGGCATGCTTGGCCCTTCGTTTCCTGTAGTCCACGATCACCTTTGTCTTGCTGACGTTGAGGGAGAGGTTATTGTCCTAGCACCATATGGCCAGGTCTCTGAACTCCCTATAGTCTGTCTCATCGTCATCAGTGGTCAGGCCTACCACCGTCGTATCATTAACAAACTTAATGATGGTGGAGTCATGCGTGGCCCGCAGTCGTGGGTAAACAGGGAGTAAAGGAGGGGACTACGCTCCTGAGGGGCCCCTATGCACACGCATTTCGCTACACTCGCATTAACATCTGCTAACCATGTGTATGTGACAAATTTGATTTGATTTGATTTGTGTAGAAAGTCAGTGTGGCGTATGTGTTGTTGCTTACCCTCACCACCTGGGGGCAGCCCATCTGGAAGTCCAGAATCCAGTTGTAGAGGGAGTCCAAGGGTCCCGAGCTTAGTAATGAGCTTGGAGGGAACTTTGTTGTTGAATGCTGAGATGTAGTCAATTAACAGCATTCCCACATAGGTGTTCCTCTTATCCCGGTGGGTGAGAGCAGTGTGGCTTGCAATAGAGATTGTGTCATCTGTGGAGTGCAGTATGCAAATTGGGGTGGGTCCAGGATGATGGTGTGAGCCATGACCAGCTTTAAGTAGGCAAGTCAGGTAAGAACAAATTCTTATTTTCAATGACAGCATACTGGGGAACAGTGGGTTAACTGCCTGGTTTCAGAATCAGAACGACAGATTTGTACTTGTCAGCTCAGAGATTCAATCCAGCAACCTTTCAGTTACTGGCCCAATGCTCTAACCACTAGGCTACCCGCTACACTATTCTACACCAGCAGTTTCACGAGTCTCAACAGGAAAGACTTGTGAAGCACTGCTGGACACCTGCAACTTGGCTATGATGTAGACCTTCTATCAGTATGACAGAGGTGTAACTGTGAAGCAGTTACTTTTATTTTTTAACCTTTATTTAACTAGACAAGTCAGTTAAGAACAAATTCTTATTTTCAATGACGGCCTAGGAACAGTGGGTTAACTGCCTTGTTCAGGGGCAAAACGACATAATTCAACCTTGTCAGCTCTGGGATTCGATCTTGCAACCTTCCAGTTACTAGTTCAACACTAAGGCTATCTGCAGCCCCGGTTGGGGCCTGTTGTTCGACTTTGTAGCTCTGACACTCTAAGCCAAAATAGGTGCTATCTAGAACCTAAAAGGGTTCTTCGGCTGTCCACATAGGGGAATAGCCTGGGTACCAGTCTCTTTAGCTAGTCCACTTCCTGTACTCCATGTCATGTGCTAGAGACTGGTCATTCTGTCCTCTTCAAATATGAACATTCTATCATTAATGGATCTGTGCCATCCAAAATCCTTGGGATGTCACTAAGTTCTAATTTAAAATGGTTAAGGAGTGGAAAGTTAGCTAAAAAGATTGGTAATAGGAGAACCCTTTGAATAACCCAAAAGGGTTCTACCTGGAACCAAATTGGGTTCTCCTATGGGGACAGCCAAATAACCTTTTAGGAACCCTTTTTTCTAAGAGTGTATGATACAGGTGTAAAACCCTCAGAGTAGATCTAAGCTCACCTGTGGAGAATAGAAAAGCTTAAGACCTCCTATGGGACGTTACCAGGGTTTGCTTTTGAAGTGGTGTCAGTTGAGGGTGGTTCAGTTCAGAAGCACCAGTGTTTTACAAAACCCAGACATGTACTGTAGCAGTAGGAGGTCTGATCTAATCTTTTTTTTGTAAATGCAGAAAGGCAGTAAATTGAAAATTCAAACAAACTAGAGAGTGATGACAGCAATACTCTGTATTAAAGTTAGGGTTTATAGTTTTTGTTGTTGTACATTCTTTGATGTACATTCTCCTGGACATTTTTGAAGACCTGATTAGGTGGAATTTTGAAAAAAGTCTGGACCAGCCCAGGAGCTCATAAACTCTCAATTCCCATGTATACTATTTTAGGGAAACAATGAGCTGTCAGCAACCCTGATCTGGGCACAGTTTCCCAAAAGCACCTTAAGAACCGTTAGAACCTTCGTATGAGAATCGTTAAATCTCAGAGCTGTTTCCAAAAACCATTGTTACTAAAGGTGCAGTTGAAAACACTCGTTATTTACTGACTGAGTCAGACCGCTCGTTGAACAGCTAAGTTAGTATTTTCTTATTCTTATTGCTGTTGCATTGTTGAACAGGAACCTACAAGTAAGCAATTTGATGGATGGCGTATACCATGTGTATCCAGTACATTAAATGATTAAAAGTGTGTCGTTAGATGCATTTTTGCCCTTCCACATCACTTTATACCCAAACGATCTTCACTACACACCGAATCAAGAAGTTTAGACTATTCATCTTTCTGTGACCACTGATAACTTCGGAACGAAGTTGACAACAAATACAAAGTTGCCAATGTCTTTGCACTTGTAAGAAACCAATGATAGAAAGATGTTTCAACTGAAAACCAAGATGACTGGATTAAAAGATGAATACAGAAAGCCACATGCATATATATCTCAAATCATATTGAAATAAATGTAATCCTCTTCGAGTCCCAGCATACCGCCGCCGAGTTTTGGACTTCCAACCCATTTTAATACACATTGTGTGTTTGAGCTACAGACTTCTGGGTTGTACCATTGGATGTGTCTATTTCATCTGCATCCGTAGATACCCCCGAAGGGTTCCAGGGATGGGTCTTCTCACAAAAATGTCGATATCGTCTGAATGGGTTGAGCTACAAACTATTATTAACTATTGAAATAAAAAAAAGACGAGACTCTCACATACAGTACCCATCAAAAGATTAGACACACCTACTCATTCAAGGGTTTTTCTTCATTTAAAAAACTATTTTCTACACTTTAAAATAATAGTGAAGACTTCAAAACTACAAAATAACACATATGGAATCATGCAATAACCAAAATAGTGTTTAGCAAATTTTAGATTCTTCAAAGTAGCCACTTGTTGCGTTGAGGACAGTTTTGCAAACTCTTGGCATTCTCTCAACCAGCTTCACCTGAAATGCTTTTCCAACAGTCTTCCAACAGGAGTTCCCACAGATGCTGAGCACTTGTTGGCTGCTTTTCCTTCACTCTGCGGTCCAACATATCCCAAACCATCTCAATTGGGTTGAGGTTGGGTGATTGAGGATGCCAGGTCATCTGATGCAGCACTCCATCACTCTCCTTATTGGTCAAATAGCCCTTACACAGCCTGCAGGTGTGTTGGGTCATTGTCCTGTTGAAAAACAAATTATTGTCCCACTAAGTGCAAACCAGGTGAGATGGCATATCACTGCAGAATGTTGTGGTAGCCATGCTGGTTAAGTGTGCCTTGAATTCTAAATAAATCATTGACAGTGTCACCAACAAAGCACCAACACACCTCCTCCCCCATACTTCACGGTTGGAACCACACATGCAGAGATCCTCTGTTCACTTACTCTGCATCTCACAAAGACACAGGGGTTAAAACCAAAAATTGCACATGTTTCGTGGCCCAAGCAAGTCTCTTCTTCTTATTGGTGTACTTTAGTAGTGATTCACACAGTTTCCTCTGAACAGTTGATGTTGAGATGTGTCTGTTACTTGAACTCTGTGAAGCATTTATTTGGGCTGAAATTCTGAGGCTGGTAACTGTAATGAACTTATCCTCTGCAGCGGAGGTAACTCTGGGTCTTCCTTTCCTGTGGTGGTCCTCATGAGAGCCAGTTTCATCATAGCGCTTTTGCGACTGCACTTTAAGAAACTTTCAAAGTTCTTTATATGTTCTGTATTAACTGACCTCCATGTCTTAAAGTAATGATGGACTGTCATTTCTCTTTGCTTATTTGAGCTGTTCTTGCCATAATATGGGCTTGGTCTTTTACCAAATAGGGCTATCGTCTGTATACCACCATAACTTGTCACAACACAACTGATTGGATCAAATGCATTAAGGAAAGAAATTCCATAAATGTACTTTTAACAAGGCACACCTGTTAATTGAAATGCATTCCAGGTGACTACCTCATGAAGCTGGTTGAGAGAACGCCAAGAGTGTGCAAAGCTGTCACCAAGGCAAAGTGTGGCTACTTTGAAGAATCTCATAAAATATATTTTGATTTGTTTAACACTTTTTTGGTTACTACATGATTCCATAGGTTTTATTTAATAGTTTTGATGTCTTCACTATTATTCAACAATGTAGAAAATAGTCAAATAAAGAAAAACCCCTGAATGAGTATTTGTTTCCTAACTTTTGACTGGTTCAGTACATCTAATCTGTTTTGCTCTATGATGCTCACAAGCCACACAAATGCAGCTATAAGCTACATACACAGAAGAGCCAAGCCATATAGTGTTTATAATACTGTAATAAGCTCACATAGTTGCTGACACAAACTCCAAACTCCACACAGCTGTCACTGACTAGGTGGATATTCATTTCCCACTGAGCAAACAAATTAAATACTTACTGCATTCTTTTAAATTCATTTCTATCAGGTAATTGCTTGGCGGACCTTTTTGTTGTTGTTGACATTTGTAAATAAAACTCAGGAATGCAACTGTTTATGTGAAATCGTTGTGTGTTGTACTTGTAGCCCTGGTTGTCCTGAAAATAAAACATGTAAAACACTTACTGTAATTGTGATGCAAAATATAAGGGTGTCCTCAGGAGGATAATTCAATTGAGGTCTATTTTGCTAATTGTAGGCTACTGTCATTTTTTTTTGCCTCAATATATTTCATGTTTAACAACATGTGCACAATGATCTGCCAAATCTTAATTTAGTGCATTTGTATAAGGTAATTATAGGGCAGGCTAATTCGTATAAGCATTAGAATAATCCGCCTCAATATTTGCAGCCATAGGTGATAATATTTCTCTAGAAGCTGTTCCACAGTCAGTATTGTTGAGTAACTATAATCTTAATTATTGTAAGATTTTAATGTAGAAAGCTGATCCGAGAGCATCACTGCTTTTCTTTCAACCCTATCAGTACCTGCACATGCCTCAAAGACGCATTTAGCAAATGTTCTCTCTGCGTGGTGTTTTGGGAAACACATGTTACATCTTCAGACGTTTTAGGAACGATGCATTGTGAAAACAATGGTAAGCCTAATTTCCATCACTATCGGGAAACTGGACCAAGGTCACAAAGGAAGAATAGCCCAGGTCAATCTACAGTGTAATACTCAAATGGAATAACTTAACACTCAAACTGGACTTTTAACTCAATCTCTTCATTCAAAGACTCAATCATGGACACTCTTACTGACAGTTGTGGCTGTGCTGTGTGATGCATTGTTGTCTCTACCTTCTTGACCTTTGTGCTGTTGACTGTGCCCAATTCTGTTTGTAACATATTTTGTGCTGTTACCATGCTGTGTTGTCTGTGAGGCTGCCTTGCTAGGTTGTTTGTTGTCTTAGGTCTCCCTTTATGTAGTGTTGTGTTGTCGCTCTTGTTGTGATGTGTGTTTTGTCCTATATTTATATTGTATTCATTTATTTATTTTATCCCAGGCCCCCGGTCCCCACAGAAGCCCTTTTGCCTTTTGGTAGGCCGTCAATGTATAGTTAAATAATGGTTAAATAAAAAAATGTGAGGACGCACAGGTGCAAGCTTTAAAGATAGGGTTGTTGTCTTTGCCAATTAAATATAAGTGGGATGTAGTGTTGGTTTGTTTCTCTTTTTCAGAAAATTTGGATAGTGCCTTTTAGGCATAAAATGGCGCCGGAGCAGAAGGCAGATGTTTTACGTGCCCCCAAAGATTGTGTTTTTTTGTTAGTTTTATCTGCATTGTTTGTAACTTATTTTTTTACTATTTTTGTACATAATGTTGCCGCTACCGTCTCTCCAAAAAAATAACTTCTAGACATCAGGACAGCTATTACTCTGTCACGAACGTTGTCAGGGAAATGACCAGACCAAGGTGCAGCGTGGTGAGCGTACAATTCTTTTTATTATGAATGTCGCCAACAAAAACAAGAAACAACAAAACAAACGTGAAACTTACTAGCGCTATACAGGACACTAACAAAGTCAACTACCCACAACTAAGGTGGAAAAACAGGCTGCCTAAGTATGACTCCCAATCAGAGACAACGATAGACAGCTGTCCCTGATTGAGAACCATACCCAGCCAAAACATAGAAACAGAAAACATAGAAATAAAGAAACTAGAATGCCCACCCTAGTCACACCCTGGCCTAATCAAAATAGAGAATAAAATCCTCTCTATGGCCATACTCACCACGGACTAGCAGAATCCTTTTTCTTCTTTCATGACTTTGATGAGCACGAGGCAGAGGATATGTGGCTCCCTCGGGAACAGGCCCCGGCCCCAGAGATCTGTATGAAGAGGAGGCGGCGAAAGAGAAGCCGGAGGGCGGCTGCCTTCTGAGGAGTAGGAGGCGATCGAATAAAAACGCACTCCCTTCAATTCTGCTCGCAAACATGCAATCTTCGGACAATAAAATGGACGAGTTATTGGGAAGATTAAACTACCAATGGGACATTAAAAACTGTAACATCTTATGCTTCACGGAGTCGTGGCTGAACGACGACAATATCAACATACAGCTGACTTGTTATACAATGTTTCCGGCAGGATAGAACAGCGGCGTCTGGTAAGACAAGGGGTGGCGGTCTATGTATTTAAGTAAACAACAGCTAGTGCACGATATCTAAGGAAGTCTCGAGCCATTGCTCACCTGAGGTAGAGTTTGTCATGATAAGCTGCTGACCACATTACCTACCGAGAGAAATTTAGTCTACATTCTTTGTACAGTTGAAGTCGGAAGTGTACATACACCTTAGCCGAATACATTTAAACTCGGTTTTTCACAATTCCTGACGTCATCCTCGTAAAAAATTCCATGTCTTAGGTCAGTTAGGATCAAATGGCAGAATAATGGCAGAGAGAATTATTTATTTCAGTTTTTGTTTCTTTCAGTACATTCCCAGTGGGTAAGAAGTTTACATACACTTAATTAGTGTTTGGTAGCATTGACTTTAAATTGTTTAACTTGGGTCAAACGTTCTGGGTAGCCTTCCACAAGCTTCCCATAACAACTTGGGTGAATTTTGGCCCATTCCACCTGACAGGGCTGGTGTAACTGAGTCAGGTTTGTAGGCCTCCTTGCTCGCACACGGTTTTTCAGTTCTGCCCACACATTTTCCATAGGATTGAGGTCAGGACTTTGTGATGGCCACTTCAATAGTTTGACTTTGTTGTCCTGAAGCCATTTTGCCACGACTTTGGACGTTTGATTGGGGTCATTGTCCATTTGGAAGACCATTTGTGACCCAGCTTTAACTTCCTGACTGATGTCTTGAGATGTTACTTCAAAATATCCACATAATGACGCCATCTATTTTGTGAAGTGCACCAGTCCCTCCTGTAGCAAAGCACCCCCACAACATGATGCTGCCACCCCAAGCTTATGGGTAAGGATGGTGTTCTTCGGCTTGCAAACCTCTACCTTTATCCTCCAAACATAACGATGATCAGTATGGCCAAACAGTTCTATTTTTGTTTCATCAGACCAGAGGACATTTCCCCAAAAAGTACAATCTTTTTTATGTATTATTTGTTTTGGAGGAGTGGCTTCTTACTTGCTGAGCGGCCTTTCAGATTATGTCGATATAGGACTCGTTTAACTGTATACACAAGTTTCCTCCGTTATCTTCACAAGGTCCTTTGCTGTTGTTCTTGGATTGATTAATCTCTTTGACGGTTTGACGGCAGCGTGGTCCCATGGTGTTTAAACTTGCGTACTATTGTTTTTACAGATGAACGTGGTACCTTCAGGCGTTTGGAAATTGCTCCCAAGGATGAACCAGACTTGTGGAGTACTACATTTTTTTCTGGGGTCTTGGCTGATTTTTTTTCTTCCCATGATGTCAAGCAAAGAGGCACTGAGTTTGAAGGTAGGCTTTGAAATACATCCACAGGTACACCTCCAATTGACTCAAATGATGTCAATAAGCCTATCAGAAGCTTCTAAAGCCATTTCATTTTTCTGGAATTTTCCAAGCTGTTTAAAGGCACAGCCAATTTACTTCTGACTCACTGGAATTGTGATACAGTGAATTATAAGTGCAACAATCTGTCTGTAAGCAATTGTTGGAAAAATTACTTGTGTAATTTGTGTAATTGCACAAGGTAGATGTCCTAACCGACTTGCCGAAACTATAGTTTGTTAACAAGAAATTTGTGGAATGGTTGAAAAACAAGTTTTAATGACTCCAACCAAAGTGTATGTAAACTTCCAACTTCAACTGTGTGCAACTTACATATGTGACCCGCTTCAGGTAACTAGGCGTATGTTGCAAGTTAGTAATCGTGTCGAACGCGGCTTAAAAAAAAAATGTATTGCATATTAAAACTGCATGAACCGAATGTCAAGTTAAAGTGTACTGTTAGCTAGCTAACATTGGCTGGCTCGTTGGCTAACGTTATGTGTATGGTCTCCAATTTCTGGAGGACCAAGTATTAAAATCAGTGGAATTCGAGTATGATAGCTAAGGAGATGAAGAAAATACAAGGCTGGAATACATCGTCAAACTAAGGCAACCATGCATGGCATCAGACAAGCGACACGTCCAACCATAATGTATACTGGTAAGATCTGGCTGGGTCGCTAGCTAATGTTATGTGTATGATCTTATTCTTCGTATCTCAGACACATTTGCTTGACTAGTTTTAGCCATAGCAACTGGTTGGTTAGCTACCTGCAGATTCATGCAGGGTTGTAACGTCATGAGTTGTGATTATGGTCCATTGTTTAGCTAGCTTCGTGTCTAAACAAAAGACTCTATTCTAATTTTGACAAAGTATTTTCATTTCAAGTTAAAGTGTACTGTTAGCTAGCTAGCTCACTAACTAACGTTACATCATGTGTTGGGATTCATTGTTTACTTAGCTAGCTATCTAGCTACATTTCTTAACTTCTTAAGGTATAGGGGGCAGCATTTTCACTTTTGGATAAATAGAGTGCCCAATTTCAACTTCCTGCGACTCATGCCAAGAATATAAGATATGCATATTATCAGTAGCTTTGGATAGAAAACACTCTGACATTTCTAAAACTGTCTGAATCATGGCTGTGAGTATAACATAACTTATGTAGCAGGCAAAACCCGAGGACTAACCGTTCAGATGTATTTTTTTGAGGTCTCTGCCTGTTCAGTTAGTTCTTATTGGGAAACAATATTTCTTAAGCACTTGTTTTTAGATCCTACCGCTTCCACTGGATGTCACCAGTCTTTGGAATTTGGTTGAGCTTATTCCATCTAGGAACTGGGTAACACTGTTGAGAGTTGTGCAAGTCTTGAAAAGTAGCGTTGGTTTGTTGTCTTCCTGTATTGTACACAGACCCGTCTTCAACTTTATCGATTATTAACGTTTAAGAAAAAACGTTGTATTTACAAATGTACTTTGAAATGTTTTGGCAAAGTTTACAGTCAACTTTTGAGATATTTTGTAGTGACGTTGCGCAAATTGGAAGCTGTTTTTTTCTGGATCAAACGCCCCAAATAAATTGACATTTTGGATATATATGGATGGAATTAATCGAACAAAAGGACCAATAGTGATGTTTATGGGACATATTGGAGTGCCAACAAAAGAAGCTCGTCAAAGGTACGGCATGTTTTATATTTTATTTCTGCGTTTTGTGTAGCGCCTGCAGGGTTGAAGTATGCTGCTCTCGTTGATTATTGTTGTGCTAACATCAGATAATAGCTTCTTATGTTTTTTTAAATCTGACATGTTGGCTGGATTCACAACGAGTGTAGCTTAAATTTAGTATCTTACATGTGTGATTTAATGAAAGTTTGATTTTTATATACTTTTATTTGAATCTGGCGCTCTGCATGTTCCCTGGCTTAAGCGTCCCCTATCCTAGGGAGATTAACAAAATACTCTCAACTTAGTCTCATCAAGACCCATTGAATATGTCCGGTGTCAGTAAAAATCCTCAACAAAGCGTAATTCAGTTGTTGCCAGCAGCACAGTTACAGTCACCAACGCTCTGAGTTACGTGAAAAAAGCCTAACCAGCTCTGCTAGGCGTGTAAAATGGTCAGAGTGGTGTGTTCTCCTTTATGTGTCTGGAAGTAGCTAGCCAATATTAGCCAGTTAGCTTGGGTGCTTGACTGTAGTTGTGAGGTCAGAGCTTTCGGAACAAACTTACTTATTGGCCAGAGCGTCCAACGTGCACTCTGAACGTGAAACCACAGATAGAGCCCCAACCTTCCTGCAAGTTAGTACAGGAAGGTTGGATCAACCCTTAAAGAGATGGGTGGGGCTAAGGTTTAGGGTGTGAGGGTGTGAACAATGCTGAATGAATGTAGACAAAGAAGTGCACTCCAATAGTAGTACCAAAACATTGAAAGACGGTTTTCTTAAAAGTGAGTTAAGAAGTTGATCAACTTTCAAAGCAGAATTGCTTTCCCATTGCTTCCTCATATGCTGTGTATGATATGCCATTTTGCATCTCTGAGTCTCTACTTTTATCCAATGTAAAAAACAGAAATTCAAATGTTGCTACATAAGACCGAATCCTGGTGGTGAGTCACATATGTGCACACACATTTCACAGAGGTGAAAGGGTCATTGCTTCATTAAGCACAACGAAAAACAAGACCCTTTGTTTTCTGCTCATTTTCATCTAGGGCAGTGGTTACCAAACTTCTTCACTTGGGCCCCCTCTTCCATCATTGTGGAACATCCCGTGCCACCTCTATTTCTATGGGCACAAGCACTCTCCATGACACAATCTGTTCACACCACTCTAGTCGGCAGAGAACATTTTACAGGTTTAAGACCTCTTAACCTCGGACTCTTGTCTTAAATTTTTCACCTTAAATGACATACCCAAATTTAACTGCTTGTAGCTCAGGACCTGAAGCAAGGATATGCATATGATTGATACCATTTGAACGGAAATACTGAAGTTTGTGGAAATGTGAAATTAATGTAAGAGAATATAACACATTAACACATATAACACATATAACACATTAGATCTGATAAAGATCTGATAAAAGATAATACAAACAAAAATGTGTTTTTGTTCCATCATATTTGAAATGCAAGAGAAAGGCCATAATATAATATTTTGAGTTTAGGCGCAATTTCGAATCTGGCCACTAGATGGCAGCAGTGTGTGTGCAAAGTCCAGTTTGATCAAGAGAAGCTTTGCAACACTGGACAATATTTTGCATCAAGTCTTCCCAAATGTGCTGAATTGGTCAATTGATACATTTTCAAGTACATAACTATAGAGAACTTACATTTTGTATTACCATATCATTTGTGTAAGTTTACACTCCCAGGGATGTCATACATGATGGATAATTTGTTTCATGGGGTGGAGCAGGTGAACCCAAGTGCAGACTCAGACGAGGAGACAGGGATAAAGTAACCAAGGTATTTATTGGAATATTTCTGATAAAACTACACACATCATTAATAATAATTTTATGATTCTAATTCATTTCATAAAATTGTATGGTTTCAGGGTGGAATATTCTAATCATTCATTTAAACACGTTTGGCTAAGAAAAAGACCTGAAAATGCAGTCACTTACAATGCCGAACTTTTTCCAAATTAGCTCCATAATATCGACAGAAACATGGCAAACGTTGTTTAGAATCAATCCTCAAGGTGTTTTTCACATATCTATTTGATAATCTATCAGTGGTGGCAGTTGGCTTCTCATCAGAAGCAAACGGAAAAATACTGCAGCTAGAGATTACGCAATAATTGCAACGGAGGACACCAAGCGACCACCTGGTAGATGTAGTCTCTTATGGTCAATCTTCCAATGATATGCCTACAAATACGTCACAATGCTGTAGACACCTTGGGGAAAATGTGGAAAACGTAAGCTGACTCCTAGCTCCTTCACAGCCATATAAGGAGTCATTGGCATGAGGCAGTTTTAAAAAATGCGACACTTCCTGATTGGATTTTTAGCTGGGTTTTGCCTGTAACATCAGTTCTGTGGCACTCACAGACAATATCTTTGCAGTTTTGGAAACGTTAGAGTGTTTTCTTTCCATAGCTGTCAATTATATGCTTAGTCGAGCATCTTTTTGTGACAAAATATCTTGTTTAAAACGGGAACGTTTTTCATCCAAAAATTAAAATAGCGCCCCCTATATCCAAGAAGTTAAATGACCTGGGCTAGTTGATCTGGACATTTCTGACAATTTATAAATACCTCTCCAAGGTCTGCAATAACTGACATGAAGGGAGGAAAGCTGTTGATGCACTACCCAATTTCACAATTGTACCTATTGTTACAAATGTCAAGAGAAAGTTGAAAGCCCAACTGACTTCCGTAAAGGAAATATTGCAGAACTAGATTGATGTTAAACACTTTGATTTGTTTCATCCTTCCAACTAAAAAGCTCAATACGACATAAATACATTTGTATTTTGGGATAAATTTATATTTTATCCAAATTTGACCGAAGTCATGTCGGAAAAGCATTCAGAAATGTGTCCCTACATGTAAGTGTCATAGTTGATGTCAGCAGCACAACCTCTCTAAAAGGGAGGATAACAGCCACCTCGTCAACTCTTCTCCAAACTATGTCTCTCAGGGTATTACCATCACCTGACACATTCTTATTAAACATCAGCAAGATAAAGTATCACAAGGGTATAGGTGGCGAGCAGGACTGAAAAGAGATCCCTCGCTGATACCCATCGACTCAATTCCCTCCAGCACACATTGCTGTATTTACATAGTAATACATATGCTTTTCCCTGTTTTCAAATAAAATAATGGTTTTGTGTACCGTAAGAAAAGGAGACAAACATATCTGCCTTCAGAAAGTATTCACACCCCTTGTCACGTCTTGGTCATTGTATTTTGTGTTTTCGTTATATTTTTGGTAGGCCAGGGTGTGACATGGGTTTATGTTGTTGTATTTCGTATTGGGGTTTTTGTATTATTGGGATTGCGGCTGAGTAGGGGTGTTGTATGGGCTTGGCTGCCTGAGGCGGTTTTCAATCAGAGTCAGGTGATTCTCGTTGTCTCTGATTGGGAACCGTATTTAGGTAGCCTGGTTTCACTTTGTATTTCGTGGGTGATTGTTCCTGTCTCTGTGTAGTTTCACCAGATAGGCTGTAATAGGTTTAACGTTCCGTTTGTTGTTTTGTATCGTTATTTCATGTGTCACTTTTTCTATTAAGGTCATGAGTAACCACTACGCTGCATTTCCGGTCCGACTCTCTTTCTACAAACGAAGAACGCCGTTACAGAATCACCCACCACACACGGACCGAGTGGCGTGGTAACAGGCAGCTGGAGCAGCGAAGGAGGACGTTATGGACAGCAGAGGAATGGAGTATACGACGTGGAAAGAAATAGACAGGTGGGCGGCCGACCCAGAGAGGGTGCAGGAGCCTGCCTGGGATTCGCTCGAGCAGTGCGAAGAGGGCTATAGGCGAATGGAGTCGAAAAGGAAGACACGGCGGCGCAGAGCGAAAACCGAAAGTAACCCCCAGATATTTATTGGGGGAGGGCTCAGAGAGAGAGTGGCTGAGTCAGGAGTCAGACCTGAGCCAACTCTCCCTGTTAATCGTGAAGAGCAGTTACAGTGGAAGAGGCTGCACCACTTGGAGAATTGGACATGGGAGGAGGAATTAGACGGAAAAGGAAATAGAGGCGGCTAAAGCGGAGAGGCGCTGGTATGAGGAGGCACCACGGCGATGCGGTTGGAAGCCCGAAAAGCAGCCCAACAAAAAATTATTGGGGGCTTAAAGGGAGTATGGCTATGCCAGGTAGGAGACCTGCGCAAACTCCCTGTGCTCACCGGTGGGCTAGAGAGACCGGGCAGACACCGTGTTATGCTATGGAGCGCACAGTGTTTCCAGTGCGGGTGCATAGCCCGGTGCGGTTCATACCAGCCCTTCCTATTGGCCGGGCTAGAGTGGGCATCGAGCCAGGTAAGCTTGGGCAGGCTCGGTGCTCAAGAGCTCCAGTGCGCCTGCACGGTCCAGTCTATCTCAGAGCCACCTCCACACACCAGTCCTCCGGTAGCAGCTCCCCGCACCAGGCTTCCTGTGCGTGTCCTCAATCCTGTAGCACCAGTTCCAGCACCACGCACCAGGCCTTCTGTGCGCCTCGCCTGTTCAGCACAGCCAGAGCCTTCCTTCCCTCCTGCGCTACTGGAGTCTCCTGTCTGCTCAGCGCTATCAGAGCCTTCCTACCCTCCTGCTCTGTCGAAGTCTCCCGCCTGTTCAGCGCTATCAGAGCCTTCCTCCTCTGCAGCGCTGCCGGAGCCTCCTGCCTGTTTGGAGCAGCCTGAGCTGTCACTCTGCATGAAGCAGCCAGAGCTGCCAGTCTGCAAGGAACTGCTAGTCTGCAAGTAGCTGCCAGTCTGCAAGGTGCTGCCAGCCTGCATGGAGCAGTCAGAGCTGTCAGCCTGCATGGAGCAGTCAGAGCTGTCAGCCTGCATGGAGCAGTCGGAGCTGTCAGCCTGCATGGAACAGTCAGAGCTGTCAGCCTGCATGGAGCAGTCAGAGCTGTCAGTCTGCATGAAGCAGCCAGAGCTGCCAGTCTGCAAGGTGCTGCCAGCCTGCATGGAGAAGTCAGAGCTGTCAGTCTGCATGACGCAGCCAGAGCTGTCAGTCTGCAAGGAGCTGTCAGTCTGCATAGAGCAGCTAGATCCGCCAGTCAGCCATGATCTTCTAGATCTGCCACTCAACCAGTCTCTTCCAGATCTGCCAGTCAACCAGTCTCTTCCAGATCTGCCAGTCAACCAGTCTCTTCCAGATCTGCCAGTCAACCAGTCTCTTCCAGATCTGCTAGTCAACCAGAATCTTCCAGATCCGCCAGCCACCCAGGAACTACCGGAGCCTACTACCTACCTGAGCTTCATCTCAGTACTGGGCTTCCTCTCAGTACTGGGCTTCCTCTCTGTACCGGGCTGCCCCTCAGTTCCGGGCTGCCCCTCAGTTCCGGGCTGTCCCCTCAGTCTCGACCTGCCCCTCAGTCCCGAGCTGCCCCTCAGTCCCGAGCTGCCCCTCAGTCCCGAGATGCCCCTCAGTCACGAGCTGCTACTCAGTTCTGTGGGGTTCTGGGTGAGGACTATTAGGCCATGGTCGGCGGCGAGAGTGGATTATCCCAGGACGCGAAGGGGAGGAACTAGGACATTAATGGAGTGGGGTCCACGTCCCGAGCCGGAACCGCCACCATGGACAGACGCCCACCCGGACCCTCCCTATGGTTTTGAGGTGCGTCCGGGAGTCCGCACCTTAGGGGGGGGGGGGGGTTCTGTCACGCCTTGGTCATTGTATTTTGTGTTTTCGTTATATTTTTGGTAGGCCAGGGTGTGACATGGGTTTATGTTGTTGTATTTCGTATTGGGGTTTTTGTATTATTGGGATTGCGGCTGAGTAGGGGTGTTGTATGGGCTTGGCTGCCTGAGGCGGTTCTCAATCAGAGTCAGGTGATTCTCGTTGTCTCTGATTGGGAACCGTATTTAGGTAGCCTGGTTTCGCTTTGTATTTCGTGGGTGATTGTTCCTGTCTCTGTGTAGTTTCACCAGATAGGCTGTAATAGGTTTAACATTCCGTTTGTTGTTTTGTATCGTGTCACTTTTTTCTATTAAAGTCATGAGTAACCACTACGCTGCATTTCGGTCCGACTCTCTTTCTACAAACGAAGAACACCGTTACACCCCTTGACTTTTGCACATTTTGTTGTGTTACAAAGTGGGATTCAACTGGATTTAATCATATTTTTGTCAATGATCTACACAAAATACTCCATTGTCAAAGTGTAATAATAATAATACAAAATAAATGGTTATTAATAGAAAAAAATACATCATAATATTGATTAGATAAGTATTCAACCTGAGTCAATACATGTTAGAATCACATGTGGCAGCGATTACAGCGGTGAATCTTTCTGTGTAAGTCTCTGAGAGCTTTGCAAACCTGGATTGTACAATATTTGCCTATTATTATATTTAAAATTCTGTCAAGTTGGTTGTTGATCATTGCTCGACAGCCATTTTCACAACTTGCCATATATTTTAGACGATTTAAGTCAAAACTGTAACTACTGTAGGCCACCGAGGAACATTCAATGTCATCTTGGTAAGCAAATTTAACTGGTTTAAAATCATCATTGGTCTCATGGTGAAATCCCTGAGCACCTTCATTCTTCTCCGTCAACTGAGTTTGGAAGGATGCCTGTATCTTTGTAGTGAGTGGGTATATTGATACACAATCGAAAAATGTATAACTTCACCATGCTCAAAGGGATATTAAATGTATGCTTTTAATTTGTTTTACCCATCTACTAATAAGTGCCCTTCTTTGCAAGGCATTGGAAAACCTCCCTGGTCTTATTGTTGAATCTTTGCTTGAAATGTACTGCTCGAATGAGGGATTTTGAAAACAAATTATGGGCAAATGTTGCACAATGTGTAAAGCGACTTACTTACCAGCTGTAATTGCTGCCAAAGGTGCTTCTACAAAGTATACTCAGGGGTGTGAATACTTGTCAATTGGATATTTCTGTATTTCACTTTCAACAAATTTGCAAAAATGTCTAAAAACATGTTTTTGCTTATTCATTATGGGTTATTGTGTGTCGATGGCTCAAAATCTTTTTTCATTTTTTTCCATTTTGGAATTCAGGTTCCACAACAAAATGTGGAATAAGTCAAGGTTATGCATACTTTCTAAAGGCACTGCAATTATATGTGTGGGGTACAGAGATGGGGTAGTCGTTAAAAAATCATGTTAAAGACCATTGTTGAACACAAAGTTAGTCCATGCAACTTATTATCAGACTTGTTAAGAACATTTTTACTCCTGAGTGTCACGACTCCTACCGAAGGTGGCTCCCCTTCCCGTTCGGGTGGCGCTTGTCGTCGCCAGCCTACTAGCTGCCACTGATTCTTTCCTCCCCCTCCTTGTCTGTTTATTGGTTACACCTGTTATGCATTGTAGTGATTAGTTGAGCTTTATTAGTCAACTGGCCCGCCTGTTTCTTTGTGCGGGATTGTTTGTGTAACATTTGTGCATGTTTGAGTTGAACGTGTTTGTTCCTGTTCGTGGGTTTTTGCTGGACTGTTTTAGTCCCCGTGTTTGGGGCATTTGTTTTTTGTGAGCGCCCAGTGTTGCGTGGGGAGGCCTATGTTCGCCGTGTGTGCATTAAAGAGCACTACCTTGAACTCTCTGTTTCCTGCGCCTGACTTCGCACCCAAGACACCCAGATCGTTACACTGAGGTTATTTGGGAATGCCATAACAAAGGGTTTGAATACTTATTGAATCAAGACATCTCAGGTTTTCATTTTGTATTCATTCTAAAAACAGTTCCACTTTGACATTATGGGGTACTGTGTGTAGATCAGTGACACACAATCTAAATGTAATCCATTTAAAATTCAGCCTATAACACAACAAAATGTACCAACATTCGAGGGGTGTGCGTTCTTTTCGGAAAGGCACTGTGGACATGGAAAGGTATCGCTGATAGTTGTGCAAATAATAGATGAAAACAATTGTTATGACAGGTTTGACAGACACCATCCTTAGGTTATCTTTTAGTATGATTAATTGCCATAGGTTTCAATACATTCAATACATCAGGATAGCATCTAATGAATTATACAGAGGTATTCTGACATTATGTTCCTTCTTCCTGTGCAGTGTCAATCAAATTGACATGGCTAGGGTTGTTTAAATGCAGAGGAACATCTGTGTTATTATACAGCTACTGTATATCACACTTACCAACATCTTTCCTTTTCAGGAAATGGTGGCGACACATGAAATAAGTGGCAAAATGCCATATAATTAGATGTTTCATATGGCTGTTTCGCTCTTTGAAACGAAGCACTGTATTTCTCTTCAACTACCATATGGGTGCAAAGGAAGAAAAACCTCTTAGTTGCTGAGAGAGGATGTAGAATTTCCTTATTTCTGTCTTTGATGTTTTCTGACGCGACAGATTTCATATCCTCCAAATTGATTAAAGGCTGGACCTGTGGGCGTGAGCTTTATTATATAGGCTCAGCCTTCAATTATGTGCTCTCTTACACATTTCAAAAAATATCTGAAAGGAATTACCGGCAACAAAGCCTGTACTTTTATTTCCACTCACCGACCTAGTCATGATTGCAGTTAAATTCTGCCTACGGATTATTATGAACGTAACCGTACTGCTGAGGCGGCATTGACACGCACCAAGCTCTTTGCTCTTGATGGTTGCTTGGCAGTGCCTGTTACTAGTCTGTTACCATCCTCCTGGCAGTTCTAAACTTTGCGATGCATGTCACTTCGCCCATCTCTTCGCATAGCCCACCACTACTCGTGCATTGTTTTCTTAGCCACAACTGGATGGATTCATAAAGAATTGCTGTGGGAATGAATATCATTGAACGTAGAAAATATAGGAATAAAGTAGGCTAATGCAATTGAAGACATGTTTCAAATGCTTACTGAAACTTCCAAAGTCATCCAATGGTTATAATGAATGTAAAGCAGTAGCCGGACGTGTGTGCTTATTAACTATTATCATTTCAGCACTGTTTTTATTGGGACAGTGACATCACACTGCTTTGAGACGTGTGGGGACTTGTCTTGATAAATAAATACAATTAGGCAGGGGAAATAATAGCTAGGTTGAGGTGAGTAGATGCTTATGATCATCTTGTCTAGTTGGTTCATAACACTGATCAGAATATTTTGCCAGCATGTTATGTTCCATAACAAGTGGATTACTTCACTCGCAGCTGCTTAGTAGGCTAGGCCTACTCCTGACCAAAAGCATGTGACTTGTCTGATCAGTCAATGTGATTTTGTTTCACTGAATCATCGTCTCTATATTTGGTTTTAATTGTTCTCTCACTGGGATAATGAGCTATAGGCCTACGACCTCAACATATCTATTTATTTGCTCAAATATCACTGATCAGAAACATTTAGCATGCAAAAATTTGACCTAAGTCAAGTGTAGGTCTGTTATTTTGCTCAATCGTGTATAGGAAATTCCAAATGCCCACAGAAGTTGTGAAAAATGAACATGAGACATATGCTTTTGAAAATATAGATTGTTATTCTTTTCTAACGCTATCGTAATAAAGATCTTCTCAATATAAGACCCTCCACCTGCTCCCTAACAAAGTGGAGTGAGAGTGGGAAAGAGAAAATATTGATTTAATTTGCATGGCGCAGCAAAGTAGCTTATAGGTTGCACAGACCAGTAACATAATTAAACCAAAAAAAATGCGATTATATTATCTTTTAAATACATGTTAGTTGTCTTATGAAGGTTTTTTAGGACCTGCCTAAACAAATATATATTTCAGATGTCTTGTTTTTTTATATATATATTTTCAAATAACAGAAAAAATACATAGACAGACACACAAATTCTAACAAATATCAATGACATCATGCCTGCTCAAACCCACGTTCCCACCACATCCATACCCATCCCGTTTGTCTCATGCCAACATTCCCTATCAGTCTTATACCTTGGGCGTTTCTAGTGCTTCTAACACTCTATGCCATATAGTCTCAAATTGCACTATTCTATTTTTCTCTGTAGCCCACATTTTTCAATATTTAAATAATATTGCATTTGATTCCTCCACTGTCTTAACGATGGAGGATAATTTGATTTCCAGTTAAGTCATTTTGTTTTCAAAATTGTTGATGAGAAATGTATGGTCAAATCCATTGGGTATCTCACCACACCCTCATATGCCGTGTCTTGAAATATGTAGATAGATGGATTAAAAGTCATCTTAAATTGTAAAACTTCTGACAGCCAACTTTCTAACTGGTTCTTGGTACTTGTAGAATCTGTTACATTTTCTTCCCTATTGTTATTAGTGTTCTTAACTATGAAGTTGTTCATGTTCTTAGCTTTATCGTTTGAAAATAGACATGTGAAAAGATTCTGGGGATGAGCATGCACATCTTCAACATGTACCCATTTACATCTCCCTAAATCTGATGGTGGTTTTAACCTTTATGCCACCCAATGCTTTTCCTTGAGACATATTGTTAAGTGCTCATCTTTACACCCCCATGGACACTACAAGGTGTCGAAAGTGTTCCAGAGGAATACTGGCCCATGTTGACTCCAATGCTTCCAACAGTTGTGTGTAGTTGGTTGGATGTCCTTTCGTTGGTGGACCATTCTTGATACACACAGGAAACTGTTGAGTGTGAAAAAAACAGCAGCGCTGCAGTTCTTGTCACAAATAAGTGCGCCTGGCACCTACTACAATACCCTGTTCGAAGGCACTTAAATATGTTGTCTTGCCCATTCACCCTCTGAATGGCAAACATACTGTACACAATCCATGTCTCAATTTTCTTAAGGCTTAAAAATCCTTATTTAACCTGTCTCCGCCCCTTCATTTTTCTTAATGGGTTTTTTTCACTCAGTGACCAGGCATCGGCGACTTCTATCGTTACTTCATAGAGAAGAACAGTTATTTGGGGAAAGTAGAGTATAGATTGTATTGGGGAGCAGGGGGAAAGAATATTGTCTCAATTTACGATAAGCTGATAAGCTCGGTGTAGGGGTCCCTGCCCCTTCAACTGGAAAGGTTTCTTGCAGATTGTTAGGGCTTCATCGTGCTTGTGAATGTAATATTTTGCATTCCCTTCCATACCCTCAGTTGTGCGCACAAGGTACACTAAATTAGAAGGGTTGAAGCAAAGGGGTGCGGAGCACTTGGCTGCCAAAGCTACAAAATACGAAAATGAGAATCAGAAAATAACTAGGTAAGATACTAAAGTGATACTCTTTCCTTCCTCGAATAACTCAGCAGAACAACTCGGAAGAACCTATAGGGAGGTAGTGAGGGCACTCGAAGTGTGGTGTCAGGAGAACAACCTCTCACTCAACGTCAACAAAATAAAGGAGTTGATTGTGGACTTCAGGAAATAGCAGAAGTAGCACCCTCATATCCACATCGACGGGACAGCAGTGGAGAAGGTATAAAGTTTAAAGTTCCTCGGCTTACACATCACAGACAAACTGAAATCGTCCACCCACACAGACAGTGTGGTGAAGAAGGCGCAACATTGCCTCTTCAACCTCAGGAGGCTGAAGAAATTTGTATTTTCACCTTAAACCCTCAAACTTTTACAGATCCACAATTGAGAGCATTCTGTCGGGCTGCATCACCGCCTAGTATGGCAACAGCACCACCCATAACCACAGCGCTCTCCAGTGGGTGGTGTGGTCTGAACAACGTATCAGCGGGGGCTAACAACCTGCCCTCCAGGACACCTACAGCACCCGATGTCACAGGGAGGCCAAAAATATAATCAAGGACAACAACCACCCGAACCACTTTCTGTTCATCCCGCTACCATCCAGAATGCGAGATCAGTACAGGTGCATCAAATAGCTTCAATATCAAGGCCATCAGACTGTTAAACAGCCATCACTAACACAGAGAGGCCGCCTACATACAAACTTGAAATCATTAGCCACTTTAATAAATGGATCACTAGTCACATTAATAATGCAACTTTAATAATGTTTACATATCTTGCATTATTCATCTCATATGTATATACTGTATTTTATACCATCTATTGCTTCTTGTCTATGCTACTCCGTCATTGCTCATCCATATATGTATATGTATCTATTCTTATCCACTCCTTTACTTAGATTTGTGTGTATTAGGTAGTTGTGTAATTGTTAGATATTGCTGCGCTGTCGGAACTACTGTAGAAGCTCAAGCATTCCTCTACACTCGTAATAACATCTGCTAACTATGTTCATGTGACCAATATAATTTGATTTGAGAACCTATTTGTTTGTCTTGCTACGTGCTAGTACAGTAGGTATCTCTTTTTTCATGCTTTGTGTTTTAACCGTAAAAGCTGTATGCCTAGATGAACAATGCCTGTAGCCCTGTACACTGACCCAGTACCAGTACCCCCTGTATATAGCCTCGTTATTTTTATCCTTATTGTGTTAATTAAAAATAAAAATAAATACTTGAGTCTATTTGGTAAATATTTTATTAACTCTTCTTGAACTCCACTGTTGGTTAAGGACTTGTAAGTAAGCATTTCACAGAAAGTGTTGCGTAATTGTATTAGGAGGTTAGTGAAGGAGTCAAGCGCAGGAGAGCAGAGATGTCCAAGTAACATCAACGGGTCAGGTACAATACCAAATAAATGCCCACGACAAAAGAGAACACAGTTACTCACAGAAGGAGGAAAAAAACAACGCTCCTTAAACCTATACACAATCGGTATATACATGAAAATAACTGAGCCACAACCTCAAGGAGCAACATGAAACAAAATAATCCCGCACAAACCTAAGCAGGCAACAGGGGTAATTATACACACAGAAATTAAAGCAATTGAAACCAGGTGTGAAAGAACCAAAGATAAAACAATTGGAAAAGGAAAAATGGATCAGTTGGCGACACCAACCGCCGAGCACCGCCCGAACAGGAAGTGACAGTAAGGTCTGAACTTGTATTCGGAGCATGTGCCAAATAAAGTTTGACTTGATCTTGCCTTGTAACTTAAGCTCCATGCCATTATACGTGAATTCATTCATTTGACAAAGTTATAAAAAATTAATTGTGTTTTGCATTCACTTGTCCTGACCATTTCTTGATGTTAGTTAGCTAATCTCATCAATAGCCCTGCTTGCACATTGTTAATCCTGTATTTGGAGTCAGTTGAACAGTTTAATATACTGTTCATATTAATTGCATAGTCTTATCACGGGTTGCATCACGGCTAGGAAGATAGTAACATTTAAAGCCAGTGTCATCAGAATATGTAGCTCAATCTCCCTAAAGAAACCCAACGTTATTATTGCTTTAGAAAGCTAATTTGACATTTTTTTTTACATTTACATATTTGATCTGTAATGCCTTTCTGTTCGATAAATCCTGTGTAACACTCATCTGCCTCCTACCCTTTGTAATCTTATGGTATGATCCTGCCCAATCATATCAATCTACCAAGCAGTTTTTGTGGAGAAAAAAATTGAGTGGACCAGCAACTTTATCACATTGGGGATCTTTATAGCTATAGAATTATCTCATAGACAACTTTCTCACATTGGGGATCTTTATAGCTATAGAATTATCTCATAGACAAGAGCCTTGTACAGGTACAGAAGAGGCACATTGAAAGTGTCTCATCATGCCAGGAGAGAGAGTGTGTGTGTGTGTGTGTGTGTGTGTGTGTGTGTGTGTGTGTGTGTGTGTGTGTGTGTGTGTGTGTGTGTGTGTGTGTGTGTGTGTGTGTGTGTGTGTGTGTGTGTGTGCATGCGTGGAAGTGAGCGAGCGAGCAAGAGAGAAAAAACGGAGAGAAATGGGGAGGGAAGCGAGAGAGCAGAAGATAAAGCAATGGACTGGGATGTGAGAGAGAAAAAGACAGGATGCAAGTGAGCTTCAAACATCACTATAGCCTGGGTATGGAAGTCCTTTCAACCCTAACCCCTGAGTGACTGTCATTATAGACCTTAGATCATCCTCCTGTAGGGTAAGGGTCAGTCACTGCTAACTGAGGCTGGAGGGTCAAGGGTGGAAGATAGATATGGATATCTTCCTTACTACTTTTGACTTAGGCTGTTCTTAAGATAGAAATCGCTATGGAACTAGATTTGAATTGATTGTGTTGGTCTTTGAGACATTAAGTCGAAACTGGTAATAGTATTTCCATGTTATGGAGAGATATGTCATGCCCTAAAGGCATGTTGGAGTTGTATCCATATCTGTTAACTTTTTACAAAACGTTAAATATTGTTTTACTGATTAAATCTACTCAGTAAGTGCGATGTTATATTACAAGTACAATTTTTCGAACCCAGGGGAATGTCTTGCAACTGGTCATGATGTTGCTCAGCAATTCACTGCCTTCCTGAAGACAAATAATGTATATGAAATGCTCCAGTCTGTTTTAAGACTCCACCATAGTACAGAGATTGTACTCAGAAAGGTAGCAAATCACCTTGAAATGGTGTCAGTCTAAGGCTCTGCATCTGTCCTCATACTCCTAGAACGTAGTATCTCCAGATGACACCAAAGATCACCACATTCTTTTGGAGAGATTGGAAACCATAATTGGTTCACACGGAAAATATTTGCATGGTTTAGATGCTATTTGTCAGAAAGCTATCAGTTCGTCTCTGTGGATGGTTTGTCCTCCACAAATGTATGGTGTGTTTCGGTGTTCTCCAAGGTTTCGTTTTAGGACCACTATTGTTTCCAATATATATGCTAAATCTTAGTGATGTAATGAGGAAACACAATGTCAATGTCAACATTCACTGCTATGCAGACGACATTTCGATGATACATGGTGAAGCCCCAAAATGCCTAACCTGGAAGCCTGTGTTTCAGACAAAAGCAAGTGGATGACAGTAAATGTTTAACTTTTAAATCTCGTACAAATCAGAGATGCTAAATTCAGAAAAAAAGAAACGTCCTCTCACTGTCAACTGCGTTTATTTTCAGCAAACTTAAATATTTATTTGAACAAAAGATTCAACAACAGACATAAACCGAACAAGTTCCACAGACATGTGACTAACAGAAATTGAATAATGTGTCCCTGAACAAAGGGGGAGGTAGAAAAAAAAAGTAACAGTCAATGCAGCTGGGGGCCCCACCAGATACTAAGTACTGGTGCAGTGCATCTCCTCCTCATGGACTGCACCAGATTTGACAGTTCTTGCTGTAAGATATTACCCCACTCTTCCACCAAGGCACCTGAAAGTTCCTGGACATTTCTGGGGGGAATGGTCCTAGCCTTCACCCTCTGATCCAACAGGTCCCAGACGTGCTCAATGTGATTGAGATCCGGGCTCTTCGCTGGCCATGGCAGAACACTGACATTCCTGTCTTGCAGGAAATCACTCACAGAACAAGCAGTATGGCTGGTGGCATTGTCATTCTGGAGGGTCATGTCAGGATGAGCCTGCAGGAAAGGTACCACATGAGGGAGGAGGATGTCTTCCCTGAAACGCACAGCATTGAGATTGCCTGCAATGACAACAAGCACAGTCTGATGATGGTGTGACACGCCGCCCCAGATCATGGCAGCTAGAATCTTGTCTAGAAACAAAACATATGATCATATTACTCCAGTGGATCGTGTCACCACCGATAAACCCATGATTATCGAAAACTTCAACAAGCATTTCTCAATGGCTGGCCATGCCTTCCGCCTGGCTACTACCCAAATCCAGATAGCAGATGTTCTGAAAGAGCTGCAAAACCTGGACCCGTACAAATCAGCTGGGCTTGACAATCTGGACCCTCTATTTCTGAAACTATCCGCCGCCATTGTCGCAACCCCTATTACCAGCCTGTTCAACCCCTCTTTCATATCGTCTGAGATCCCCAAGGATTGGAAAGCTGCCGGAGTCATCCCCCTCTTCAAAGGGGGAGACACCCTGGACCCAAACTGTTACAGACCTATATCCATCCTGCCCTGCCTATCTAAGGTCTTCGAAAGCCAAGTCAACAAACAGGTCACTGACCATCTCGAATCCCACCGTACCTTCTCCGCTGTGCAATCTGGTTTCCGAGCCGGTCACGGGTGCACCTCAGCCACGCTCAAGGTACTAAACGATATCATAACCGTCATCGATAAAAGACAGTACTGTGCAGCTGTCTTCATCGACCTTGCCAAGGCTTTCGACTCGGTCAATCACTATATTCTTATCGGCAGACTCAGTAGCCTCGGTTTTTCGGATGACTGCCTTGCCTGGTTCACCAATTACTTTGCAGACAGAGTTCAGTGTGTCAAATCGGAGGGCATGCTGTCGGGTCCTCTGGCAGTCTCTATGGGGGTGCCACAGGGTTCAATCCTCGGGCCGACTCTTTTTTCTGTATATATAAATGATGTTGCTCTTGCTGCGGGCGATTCCCTGATCCACCTCTACGCAGACGACACCATTCTATATACTTCCAGCCCGTCCTTGGACACTGTGCTATCTAACCTCCAAACAAGCTTCAATGCCATACAACACTCCTTCCGTGGCCTCCAACTGCTCTTAAACACCAGTAAAACCAAATGCATGCTTTTCAACCGTTCGCTGCCTGCACCCGCACGCCTGACCAGCATCACCACCCTTGAATATGTGGACATCTATAAGTACCTAGGTGTCTGGCTAGACTGTAAACTCTCCTTCCAGACTCATATCAAACATCTCCAATCGAAAATCAAATCAAGAGTCGGCTTTCTATTCCGCAACAAAGCCTCCTTCACTCACGCCGCCAAACTTACCCTAGTAAAACTGACTATCCTACCGATCCTCGACTTCGGCGATGTCATCTACAAAATTGCTTGCAACACGCTACTCAGCAAACTGGATGCAGTTTATCACAGTGCCATCCGTTTTGTCACTAAAGCAACTTATACCACCCACCACTGCGACCTGTATGCTCTAGTCGGCTGGCCCCCGCTACATATTCGTCGCCAGACCCACTGGCTCCAGGTCATCTACAAGTCCATGCTAGGTAAAGCTCTGCCTTATCTCAGTTCACTGGTCACGATGGCAAAACCCACCTGTAACACACGCTCCAGCAGGTGTATCTCACTGATCATCCCTAAAGTCAACACCTCATTTGGCCGCCTTTCGTTCCAGTTCTCTGCTGCCTGTGACTGGAACGAATTGCAAAAATCGCTGAAGTTGGAGACTTTTATCTCCCTCACCAACTTCAAACATCTGCTATCTGAGCAGCTAACCGATCGCTGCCGCTGTACATAGTCTATCGGTAAATAGCCCACCCATTTTTACCTACCTCATCCCCATACTGTTTTTATTTATTTTCTTTTCTGCTCTTTTGCACACCAATATCTCTACCTGGACATGACCATCTGATCATTTATCACTCCAGTGTTAATCTGCAAAATTGTAATTATTCGCCTACCTCCTCATGCCTTTTGCACACAATGTATATAGACTCTAATTTTTTCTACTGTATTATTGACTTGTTAATTGTTTACTCCATGTGTAACTCTGTGTTGTCTGTTCACACTGCTATGCTTTATCTTGGCCAGGTCGCAGTTGCAAATGAGAATTTGTTCTCAACTAGCCTACCTGGTTAAATAAAGGTGAAAAAAAAGAAATAAAGGCATTACATGGAATTGCTTCTATCTATCTCTTCGATTTGCTCCTGCCGTACATACCTGCATGTACACTATTGTCACAAGATCCAGGCCTCCTTATTGTTCCTCAAAATTATAAGCAAACAGCTGCAGGCAGGGCTTTCCCCTATAGAGCTCAATTTTTATGAAATGGTCTGCTGATCCATGTGAGAGACGCAGACTCAGTCTCAACGTTTAATTCTACTGAAGACTCATCTTTTCAGTAGGTCCTATGATTGAGTGTAGTCTGGCCCAGGGATACGAAGGTCAATGGTAAGGCACTGGAGTGACGAACCGCCCTTGCTGTCTCTGCCTGGTTGTCTCCCCGCTCTCCACTGGGATTCTCTGCCTCTGATGTAATTTTGGGGGCTCAGTCACTGGCTTGCTAGTGCTCTCCCATGCCATCCCTAGGAGGGGTGCAACATGTCGTTCCAGGCTTTTTCGCTATACTAGACTTGAGTGATTTGTGTCACTGACGTGATCTTCCTATCTGGTTATGCATACCCATGGGCTCGTGTGGTGGGGGAGATCTTTGTGGGCTATACTCCACCTTGTCTCAGGGTAGTAAGTTGGTGTTCTGATGATGTGGTGTGGGGGCTGTGTTTTGGCAAAGTCGGTGGGGTTAAATCCTGTTTGGTTGGCCTTGTCCAGGGAAACATCATGCTTTGGGGCTGTTTTTCTGCAAAGGGACCAGGGCTACTGATCCGTCGAAAGGAAAGAATGAACGGGGCCATGTATTGTGAGATTTTGAGTGAAAACCTCCTTCCATCAGCAAGGGCATTGAAGATGAAATGTGGCTGGGTCTTTCAGCATGACAATGATCCCAAACACACCGCCCGGGCAGCGAAGGAGTGGCTTCGTAAGAAGCATTTCAAGGTCCTGGAGTGGCCTAGCCAGTCTCCAGATCTCAACCCCATAGAAAATCTTTGGAGGGAGTTGAAAGTCTGTGTTGCCCAGCAACAGCCCCAAAAAATCACTGCTCTAGAGGAGATCTGCATGGAGGAATGGGCCAAAATACCAGCAACAGTGTGTGAAAACCGTTTGAAGACATTTGAACTCTGTCATTGCCAACAAAGGGTATATACAGTGGGGCAAAAAAGTATTTAGCCAGCCACCAATTGTGCAAGTTCTCCCACTTAAAAAGATGAGAGAGGCCTGTAATTTTCATCATATGTACACTTCAACTATGACAGACAAAATGAGGGGGCAAAATCCAGAAAATGACATTGTAGGATTTTTAATGAATTTATTTGCAAATTATGGTGGAAAATAAGTATTTGGTCAATAACAAAAGTTTATCTCAATACTTTGTTATATACCCTTTGTTGGCAATGACAATGTCTGTTATTTAGCTACTTTTGTTAGCGTTAGGTACACATATCCAAACGTTTGGACAAAAACTTCGGACAAAAACATCAAAAAGTTATATTACAGGTTAAAGAAACATTTCAAACTAAGTATAGAATCAATCATTAGGATGTTTTTATCATACATCTTCAATAAAGTTCCAACCGGAGAATTCCTTTGTGTCTACAGAAGCAAGTCGATATCATGTGGAATGCGCGTGACCAGGAAATGGCTCTCTGCCAGTAAGCTGACTCATTCAGCTCTTTTTCAGTCCCACAACACAGCAGAAGCCTCATTCAAGTTTCTAAAGACGGTGGACATCTACTGGAAGCCCTAGGAAGTGCAACCTCATTCATATCCCAATGTGAATTCAATAGGGCCTGGGTTTAAAATATACCAACCTCAGATCTCTCACTTTCTGTTTTGATTTCTTCTAAGGTTTTTGCCTGCCATATGAGTTCTGTTAAACTCACAGACATAATTCCAACAGTTTTTGAAACTTCAGTGTTTTCAATCCAATACTAATAATAATATGCATATATTAGCAACTGAGACTGAGGAGCAGGCCGTTTACTCTGGGCACCTCTGGGCACCTTTCATCCAAGCTACTCAATACTGCCTCTGCAGCCATAAGAAGTTAATCATTATAAGATTAAATAGGGACCTGAGTGATGTCAAACACATCAACATCTTTGATATCTGACAATGACCTCTGGCAAAATTCTAACATGTGACTAGTTTTAGGAAATTAGGCGTACTTCACAGACGAGCCATATGAACAAACTTTTTTTTTTAAATCAAAATGCGTTTTTTGGCAGAAATGCCTTCTGGAACATGTGAACTGTCATGCACCTTAATAACTAACTTGTATGCCATCTGAAAATACAAATACAATTGTTAAATTATGAGCCTAGTTGGTTTAGCCATGTAAATTATGAGCCTAGTTGGTTTAGCCATGGAAAAAGGGAAGAACCTTCCCCCTAGCTGTGATTGGCATGCCGAGAAATCAAATTGGTCTGCCATGTAGCTCTCTTCTGTCTATAACATGAACTAGTCAGCATTTGTACTGATCCTTTCTAACGTGGCTTTTAAAAAAAAAGATATCCAAGTGTTGCTCTCCACTTTCTGGAGGACTGAGTTTTGAAATCAGTGGAAGGCCTGGTAGAATTAGAGTATGATAGCTAAGGAGATGGAGAATATTCTGATCTTCGATTGCAAATATGCAGATGGAGTCTAAAAGAGAACACACATAAGGCACATAAAACACCTGTCTCTGGATTACATCTTCAAACTACAACCATTGGATTCCTTGACAGAGAGGGAGAAGCATCCATCCATCTATACAAGTAAGATAGTCCAGCTAGCTACATTCAGATAATACACATTTCTAATTTTAATCCAGCCGCTTTGTCAGATTTCAAAAAGGCTTTACGGCGAAAGCACAACATGCAATTATCTGAGGACAGCTCCCTACACACGAGCACACAAAAATTGTCCAACCAAGCATAGGAGTCACGAAAGTCAGAAATAGTAATAAAATAAATCACTTACCTTTGAAGATTTTCATCTGGTTGCAATCACAAGGGTCCCAGCTACATAACAAATGGTCCTTTTGTTCGAAAAAGTCCATCTTTATATCCCAAAAACTCAGTTTGTTGGCGCGTTTTGTTCAGTAATCCACTGGCTCAAAGATGGTCAAAACATGCAGACGAATACATCCCAATAGTACCGGTAAAGCTTGTCGAAACTTGTGAAATGATGTTCATGTTCATAACTAATCCTCAGGGTGTCAATTATCGAAATAATCAAAAATATTTCAACCGAACAGTAGCGTATTCAACAGAAAGGAAAAAGAACAAAGGGTGCGCATACAGTCACGTGCGTAAACCAGTACTGCATGATTCCATAGTCCCCTGACCAAAGGTCTCATTCCTCTTCATTTTTCAGAAAACAAGCCTGAAACCATGTCTAAAGACTGTTGACATCTAGTGGAAACCATAGGAACTGCAGTCTGGGCCCGAACCCATTACATAGTCAATAGGCATTCAATGGAAAACCACTCGCATAAATAAAATCCCACTTCCTGGATGGATTTTCCTCGGGTGTTCGCCTGTCATATCAGTTATGTTATACTCACAGACATTAGTTTAACAGTTTTAGAAACTTCAGAGTGTTTTCTTTCCAAAGCTACCAAGTATATGCTTATCCTAGCTTCTGGGTCTGAGTAACAGGCAGTTTACTTTGGGCATGTCATTCATCCGAATATTGCTCACTTTCACAAAAAAATGTAACAAAGTAATTTTCATTTCAAGTTAAAGCGTACTGTTAGGTAATTAGCTAACGTTGGCTGGCGGGCTCGCAGACTGGCTTGCTGGCTAACTTATATATGCCAATATAAAAATATATGCCATTTAGCAGACGCTTTTATCCAAAGCGACTTACAGTCATGTGTGCATACATTCTACGTATGGGTGGTCCCGGGAATCGAACCCACTATCCTGGCGTTACAAGCTCCATGCTCTACCAACTGTGCTACATTACGTGCAGTGGTGATTTTAGTATGTAAATCTCTTTGGGGAAAAAAAATATAATTGCATGCCAGCAAAGCCATTACACAACACTAAAAAATACATTAATTGCACTATAACGGTGACAAACTGTGCCCACAAACTGTTAGGGCCTACATACATTTGTCCCAACATCTTACCACTGCTACACCAGCAGAGCCTTGTCTGGCATTCAGTCTCATTTACTACCTTTTAAAGAAACATATCTGATATGGCTCACTTGCTTAAACAAATGTGGTTTCTAATGAGAATTAAGATGTACATACAATGGCATAAGGGGACGACGAACAGATAAAAGGCAATCCGTAATTTCGATTAATACATTAATGAGCGAGCTAGGACTGACGTATTCAATACAACTATTTGTTGAGCACTTTTGAAACGTACAGTGACAGAATTTAGAACATGGGCCGTTATTACAATGTTCTTGACTTTTTTCCCCATTTTGTTACATTACAGCCTTATTCTGAAATGGATTCAATTGTTATTACCTTATCAATTTACACACGATACCCCATAATGACAAAGCAAAAACAGGGTTTTAGAAACATTTGCAAAATTAATTAAACATTTAAAAAGTATTCAGACCCTTTACTCAGTACTTTGTTGAAGCACCTTTGGCAGTGATTACAGCCTCGAGTCTTCTTGGGTATGACGCTATAAGTTCCAAACTTCTTCCATTTAAGAATGATGGGGGCCATTGTGTTCTTGGGGACCTTCAATGCTGCAGAAATGTTTTGGTACCCTTCCCCAGATCTGTGCCTCAACACAGTCCTGTCTCTGAGCTCTACGGACAATTCCTTCGACCTTGTGGCTCTGACATGCACTGTCAACTGTGGGACCTTATATAGACAGGTGTGTGCCTTTCCAAATCATGTCAAATCAATTGAATTTACCACAGTTGGACTCCAGTCAAGTTGTTGAAATGTCTCATCAATGGAAAAAGAATACACCGGAGCTCAATTTCCAGTCTCGAAATGCACAATTTGCTTAATTATATCAATGACGCATCAGTTATTACTATGGCAATTCAAGATGGCACTACCCATACTTCTAATAAACGTTGTTAAAAATTGATATGTTTCAATGTTAAATGCACATTTTGTATTACATCTCTTTGCTTAGCTTTACTTGCTAAAGTGTTTCCATTCCCCTTTAAGACCTACAATTACATTTCCATAAGAGTAGCTTACAGATATATATTTATTTTGGTAAAATTAAAAGTCAAACATTAAGCGCTCTTCCTTTGGCAACTACTCTGTACTTCTTCCAACAAACTGTGTGTTGGAAAAGGAGGACACATTAGTAATAGAATACTAGATTGCCATTTTCTGAGTTTGAAAGTCTATTAACCCCAAGTCGCAGGTTCATTTTAGACCATGATATGGCTCCATCTTGTCCCCGACTGTGTCTGATCGACGGAGAGCCTACGTACACTCATAACCACCAAATTAATTCATCAAATTTTCTCATTTGTATTTGAAATGTTCACTTGCCCTTAGTTTTTATTGGAGTCATGTTTTATGCCTGATACAAACCCCAATGAGATTGGCATTTTTGTGCCCAAATTTCGGGAGCAGCCCGGGACTATAGAAATTGAGAAATTCTGAAATCGCTTTGCCAGATATTTATTTAGCCTTTGAGGAACTGAGGGTAACTGTAACAAGCTTGACAGTGTGGCAATGGGTGGCAGGTAGCCTAGTGGTTAGAGCATAGTACCAGTAAAGGTTGCTTGATCGAATCCCCGAGTTGACAAGGTAAAAACCTGTCGTTCTGCCCCTGAACAAGGCAGTTAACCCACTGTTCCCTTGCAGGCCATTGTAAATAAGAATTTGTTCTTAACTGGCTTGCCTAATTAAATGACGGTACAAGATACACTCCTCCTTTTGGACTCAAGTAATTCAATCCCCTGTGTGGGATTGAAATCACAGCCAGGTTTTGTGTTGGTTTCTATATGTTTCTATGTTGTGTGTGTGCGCATGTGTGGAATGTTTGTGCATTTCTCTTGCCTGTGTGCTCACCTTACCACATATGACTGTTCCTCTGCTATCTCCTTTGCCGTGATGCCCTCTCCCCTGCTGTACATTGACACTGATAGCAGAGCACACCCCTCTTGGATCGATAGCCCTCATCTCACACCTCCAATGAAGAAATGAACACTGTTTTCAGACATGCTACTGCTCTGAATTGGAACTGAGTATTGGTGATGAGTGGCACCTTTTTTTAATCCACTGGCAGAAAGAGCCTTCATCAGGGAAATGGTTCATCCCTCCACACAGGCGCAACAGAAACAGACCCACATTCATGGATTTGCTACATCATTTTACAACTAAAGATTGTTGCCATAACCTGCAATGATTAGTTATGTAAGGCCGATGTGACCTCACCAAACACGTGTAGATTGTACATCAGTGGGTTTCCTCAATGTTTCTTTCTTTGTTATGTCCAACAAAACCCCCTCTATCCTCAACGAATATGAGAAGGACTGATAGCATTTTTTGATCTAATATTTAGGAATTCAGTGAGGGCCTGGGGTCATTTATTCCTGATTGGTGCAGTAAGTGTGATGCATGAGCAGTGGGACTGTCTTAGTAATGTAATCCCTACCTGTGGGTGGTTAGGCAAAGGAGATGGATCGATAGGGTTGGCTCCCTTAAGTGATTTGGACGGGCCGCATAATGAACACATAGAGTGCTGTGGGAAAGTCTGACAGCTGGGTGAGTGCCTATGTCACTCATCATTCCTGTACTGACCCCTGTAGCCTGTAGAGTCTTAGCTTCAGATCTGTTCAATATGCCTGAGCTGAAGCACTAGGTCTCAACGGTTCAGGGTTGTCATATCTCAGAGTAACAGTACACAGTACGTGTAAGGCTATGTTGGACATTGTACAATTCTTTATGTGGCATATAACATCAATGTTAAATCTGCATTGGGCAGAATCGCTGACTTCAAAGTGCCTGTTCTGGCCCCTTATTTTGTCACATGTGCTGAACACTCAAATCAATTCTAACCACTGAACTTAGGAAATACTGCAATGCAGACACACTGTAAATATGTGTTGTGAAAGAACACTCACTGCTGAACACAGGTATTTGCATACAATTGATTGATCCCCATACATTGGGCTGTGCCCCTGTGACAGTACTAAAGCCTGTATGTCAAATGTTAAACATAATGTGGTTAGAGTCTCTGTGGAACTGGAAAAATAAATGTGCCTCATGCCATTGTTATGTTCTCTGCTCAAATACTAATCTGGGGTTGTTTATTTAGCACAATGCAATAGTTTTATATTTTCTGTATTGTTCTTGAACTGTTCCTTGCCCCTCTACAGTGTCTCGACTAGCCTTATTATTTACATACCTACCCAGCACAACACCTATCCTTTCATTTTGTTCTCTTTACATGTCGTTGTCTGTTCCCCCATCCAACACATTATCAAGCCTGAACCCTAGCTACTGCACATACACAGTTTCCTTTACCTCATCTAGGTCGGACATAAACTCTAAAATCACAGAACATGGCTTCAGTTTCCTATTTATCAGTGCATTGGAACAAGCCTCCTACTGTATCCAAGCCATGACTTGGCTAGAGTGATGTTTGGGTCTGGCTCTCACTTAAAGGTGCTACACATAATTTCTCCCCTATGTGGAAGCTAGGTGAATTGCAACAGCACTAGGCTGCATTCAAAACAAATCTCCCCCATCTCATTTCCCTGTAACATGTTGGCGCTTTAGCATTTTGCTTTCGGTTTTGGTCCACCAGCTTCAAACAGCTGTAATGTTTTTTAGTGTTTGTTATTGAAAATATACAATGTATTTCACAGCAATTTAGATGACACAATGTACTTGTTTTCTCACAAAATTAAATTGAGCAAATAGTGTAGAACTTTAGCAACCAGGAAATGGCAGAGATGAATAGTGTAAACTTTTAATCATATTTGCTGACAGCCTACAGTCAAATTTTGGCACCAGTAGAGTAGCTTACATAGATACATAAACCATGCCCCTCCACAAACACACTTTCTCCGATGTAAGTTACAAGGTGGTACCTATTTAAATTAGGTAAGATAATATCATGTTATAATTTGTGTAGTAAAATGGGAGTTAGGGTGATGTCACCCTATCCCTTTAATAATCCCGCCTTCCAAATCCAAGTGTATGACATGGGGGAGGGGACCAGTTACTTTGTGATCAAACTTTATCAATGTAGAAGCAACAGTTATGTTTCATACTTTGCTCATCATACTTTAATCTGGTTTCATTCAAATATCACACAATTTCATGAAGAACATGATTTTGACTGTTCATGACCTTTAAGTTCACAGCATTGGCAAAAACATGAAGGATGTTGATCATAAGGACATCTTAAAATACATTTCCACTGTATTAAAACCCTAACGATAAAGCAATAGGTCACTCTACATGTTATTTATAGAAAATGCAGCACAGGTGAGAAAGTGAAAGCAAGCAAACGTGAGGTTTTCTGTTATGCTGACTGCTAATGACTGAATCAGTTACAGTTACCTATCAAATAAGTAGTATCAATATGTTATTGCCTCTCTCCTTTGTTGAACACATCTGAAGTTCACCTCAAGTGCAGAGGACTTGTAGAGGATGTTATTAGCTTCCTTGGCTACAAGTGTTCTAATATAGCACTATATCATTACGCTAGTAACCTTTCTTCACACTTCTGCAAAACATGATAAAGAGTATTTAGATCATCAAAATCATACAGCCTTTTCTAGTTTAGCAGAGGAGAAGAGCGATTGATTGTTCAATACTATGCCCCCAAAATATCTTTATTATAAGGCTTATAGAGAAACTGGATGCTAGTCTACCAGCCAGAGTAACAAGCGGTCCCTGCACCTGCTGTACATACTGTAGCCAACGGCGGTGCATGGAAAGAGAACCCAGGTCACTGGCATGAATAGCAAACAACATATTCATCACGCCAATTGGGTTAATCTGCTAGTGAGGATGGCTACAATATATAACCAGAGTGAAACTCAAGCCCTGTTTATACCTGGTGCTAACATGGGTTCTTTGTCCTGATCTTGTCTACATTCTGATTGTGCCCACATTTCCAGAAATGTGTCTACACACGGTATTAAAATGTGTCTGTTTTCTGTCCACTGTGTCTGCATTTGGACCAGACTTCCTGGTCCGTTCCTTTATGCAAATGTTATGTACATACAGTACATTTGACTTTCAACCAAACACCATCGTCAGAGAAATGTAGTCGTGAAGCCATTGACAAATAGCCTTCAGCATTCCAGCCCTGTAAAAACGCAATCCTGAATATTTACTCTTGCAAAGGTGCTGCATTTCATCAAAGCGCATGCCAAGTATATTTATTATGTGCTGTTTTCAGCCAGTTCAGGATAAAGGCATTGGATGGACTTGTTCTTAATAAATTGGGTATAAAAGAGTGAGAAAAGTATGGGAACATGAATTGCAGAATGAGCATTTCAAGTGCAGAACACTTATTGGAGATACATGGAATCAGGATTAGGCTATTATGTGATGGTAGCTAAGCCAGTCTCAAATCCATTTGAAACAAAAATGGATGCTAAGAAAGCCGGTTTACACATTCAATGTTGAATAAAAACGATCTCCATTAATGAGTTACCATGAGAAGGGCTGTTCTGCCGTGATTTTAATTAGCAGCACCCTGGTCTAGCTATGGCGTTATCACGTTGGCCAAATGTTACAAAGTAGCGAGCCACACCAGTGCCAGCTCTCAGAATCAGAGGCACGCAGAATTCTGAGGACAGACCCTTAGACCCATAACTTTGGTGCAGTACAACTTGATCAGCAAGCTGGCAAACTAGCTAACGAAATAGTCATTCAAACAAGCTACTAGTAAGTTACAAAGTATAATATTTTTTCTCAGCGGATCGAGCATGGTTTGCCATAGTAGCCAGTACATTTGTAGGTATTCCATAGTGAGTCATGGGAGAGTGCAGTAATTGTCAGAAGTTATTTTTAAAGATTAGTTTTATGATTGCTTAAACATATGATTCCTGACAACACTGTCACATTATAATGATGCCATCTGTTGGAAGACAATGACCAAACTATGGCACTTTGAATAACTGAAGCCATTTTACCCATCAAACACATTTCAGTTGCTGTTTTTTTTTCACATTTACAGTGGGATCTGAAATTATTGACATCATTGATAAAGATGAGCAGTAATGACTGTATAAAATAAATATATCAAATACTGAGCTACACTACATGACCAAAAGTTTGTTGAACATCGCATTCCAATATCATGGGTATTAATATGGAGTTGGTCCCCCCTTTGCTGCTATAACAGCATCCACTCTTCTGGGAAGGCTTTACACTAGATGTTGGAACATTGCTGCGGGGACTTACTTCCATTCAGCCACAAGAGCATTTGTGAGGTTAGGAGATTATGCCTGGCTCGCAGTCGGCATTCCAATTCATCCAAACGATGATCAAAGGGGTTGAGGTAAGGACTCTGTGCAGGCCAGTCAAGTTCTCCCACACTGATCTCGAAAAACCATGTCTGTATAGACCTCGCTCTGTGCATGGGGGCATTGTCATGCTGAAACAGGAAAGGGACTTTCCCAAACTGTTGCCACAAAGTTGGAGACACAGAATTGTCTAGAATGTAATTGTATGCTGTAGCGTTAAGATTTCCCTTTACTGGAACTAAGGACAGCCCCAGACCATTATTCCTCCTCCACCAGCAAATGTTGGCTATCAAACTGGGAGTCTCGTGAGTGAAAACATCCGAAGCTCATCAAAGGTAAACAATTTAATTTGATTGGTTTTTCTGATTTCCGTGACCAAGTTACCTGCTGCTAGCTGGACAAAATGCTATGCTAGACTATCGATAAACTTACACAAATGCTTGTCTAGCTTTGGCTGTAAAGCACATTTTGAAAATCTTAGATGACAGGGTGATTAACAAAAGGCTAAGCTGTGTCTCAATATATTTCACTTGTGATTTTCATGAATAGGAATATTTTCTAGGAATATTTATGTCCGTTGCGTTATGTTAATTAGTGTCAGTCGATGATTACGCTCCTTCATGCGGGATGGGGAGTCACTAGAGGTTAAACAAAGGTTAAATAAAAAATGCAATTGAGTCAAATCATGATTTGTGATCACGGATGTTCATGAAACTAGTATTTCTAGTCATTTTCCATAATCAGGAAAAAAACAAAACAATTCAGCTGCCAGGACCAAATTCGGCTACAGTATCTGTCAAGAAATGTGTAGGTTGTAACTTGATCCTACTGCTACAATTGGATAGAGCATGGCTGAAACATCGCTCCCTTTCACATCTCTCTCCATCGCTCATATCACCTGGTGCTGTTGTTAGGAATATTATGAATAAATTACTAAACAATATCCTCACTTTAAATAGAACTGTAACTAAGTAAACTTATACTCTGTTTTATTATATCTGATTAACAATATGAGTTCATAAGAAGGGATTATGTGGCATGAACAAGGAGTAATTAAATATAACAAACACCATTCCAAACTAGTCTGGAGAGGAGTAGGTTAAGTAAGCAGATAGGGTCGTTAACCTATGGTTGAACCGACGAAACTGAGCTCTGGGGTGTTTTAGATAAGGCAGTGAGTGCATTCCTAGGTTTTCTGTTAATTAGAACTGTCAGCTAAGTGGTGATCGATAATGGTGAGGGGTCAAGAGTTAATTCAGTTATGTTGTGTGACCTGTGAGTGTGTTAGTGAGTTGGAATGAACTTTTTAACTCACTTAATTCTAGGTCGGGAGGAGGGGATTCATTCCAGAAGCAATGAAATGACGTCATGTTATGGTATATAAACTGTTGCTCGTGGTAACATGGCAGCGCACTCCGAGAGTAAATTCTGTTACCTATTATTGACAAGACTGTTCTCCGTCTATTTTATGCAAACAAGAATCTTAAAATTCTCATAAAATAGATGAAGGGAATTCAATTAATGAAAACATATTGGAAGAACTAAATTACAGTAACAGCTGTTTACTGCTACTATGAGAACTAGCGCAATGGCGTTGATATTTGCTACCAAGCAAAAATCAACATGTGCATAATAGCAAACAACGAGAGCGAGGATAGGAAAAAATAATGCACATTTTGTCTGATGACTCAAATCTTCCCACAAGTGATAACGCGTGCGCTGACCTACAGCTTTCTTGGTCCATAAACATGCAGGAAGATTCTTAGGTAGCTACACCTATTGCATTTTAAAACACTTCCTTCTTTTCCCATTATGACAATAATCTGCCTCCTACTGGTCATCCAACACCACTTCCAGCAGCATCTGGTCTCCCAACCAGGGACTGACCAGGACCAACCCTGCTTAGCTTCAGAAGAAAGCTAGTAGTGGTATGCAGGGTGGTATGCTGCTGGGTTGGTGGCAATGGTGTCAATCATTTTGGACTCCACTGTACATGTTTAATGGTTGTTGTTCCTAAAGATTGCTTTGTTTGTGTTGCTGGTTGATTGCTGCAGTGGACTGGACATTTACATTCTACCATGGCAAGCAATTACAATAACAACTTTGAGATCAATAAACTGCATCTTGGACTTGACTAGTGGAGAGTGACCTATTATATGTTACAATTTGTTTGTGTACTGCAAAGACACCCTGAGATGTTCAATATGTACAGTATTAAACAGAGAACAGATGAATTTAACTGACTGTATTTCCTGGAATCTGTAAAGAAATCCATCCATTAATTAGCTCTTCCTCCATAAGAGCGGTACAATGAGCAGTGTTTATGACCCTAAACCATTAGCTCTACAGCAGGGGTGTTAAGCAGTTTTGTCACGCATCATAAAACCACAGATGTCTCAGGTTTTGAGGGAGCGTGTAATTGGCATGATGACTGCAGGAATGTCCACCAGAGCTGTTGCCAGATGATTTTATGTTCATTTCTCAACCATATGACGCCTCCAACATCTTTTTAGAGAATTTGGCAGTACGTCCAACTGGACTCACAACCGCAGACCATGTGTACGTCGTTGTGTGGGCAAGTGGTTTGCTGATGTTAACGTTGTGAACAGGGTGCCCCAAGGTGGCGGTGGGGTTATTGTATGGGCAGGCATAAGCTACGTACAATGAGCAGTGTTTATGACCCTAAACCATTAGCTCTACAGCAGGGGTGTTAAACACATTCCATGGAAGACCGAGTGTCTGCGGGTTTTTGTTTTTTTCTTTCAATTAAGACTTAAACAACCAGGTGAGGGGAGTCCCTTACTAATTAGGGACCTTATTTCATCAATCAAGTACAAGGGTGGAGCAGAAACACTTGGCCCACTCTGGAATGAGTTTCACATATGACCTCAAGGTTTGACACTGTTTCACTAGTGCCCTTTATTTAACCAGAAGGCGACTAGGGTTCCAATTTGGGAACACCCCCCCCCACCACGTTCAGCTGGAAGGTGGCGCATGGAACGCAAAAATATTCCTAAAAATATTTAACCTCCACACATTAACAAGTCCAATGGCTCAACCCAGCAAGTCAGATTTCTAAAATGTTTTACGGCGAAAACATAGCACATATTTATATTAGATCACCACCGAAACAAAAGGCAAGCGGCGGCCATTTTGTCCCAGAAAAAATAAAATGTAAAAGTAGGATTAAAAAATAAATAATTCACTAACCTTTTGAAAATCTTCATCAGATGACAGTAATATTACATGTTACACAGTACATTTTTTTTTTCAATAATATGCCATTTATATCCATAAATCTGTTTACAATGACGACATTTCAAAAAATGCTACTCAAATGTCAGGAGAAATGATGATAGCTCCGACAGATAACGTCAGCTAACAAGCAATAAACATGACTAAATATACATGTTCTACATATATTTACAAAGATACACTTCTTCTTAATGCAACCGCTGTATTACATTTATTTTTAACGTTACAGACATCGTTCACTGGGCTATACTATGAGTCAGCGCTCAGATATTAGCAGTATGTCTCCTCTACGTTTGGAGTCCACAGAAACACCAAATAACCACATAAATATTCCCTTACCTTTGATGTTCTTCCATCAGAAGACGTAGAAGGAGTCATACTTACCCAATACATCGTTTGGTTTCACGTTGTGTGTCTCTGTATTAGCACATGTTAACAGCTTCGGCTGAAATGCATCCAAAATGACTTCTGGTCCAGCACTCTTGCGCATCAAAACTTCCAATTTACATATTATATGTCCACTAAACTGGTCAAACAATGTGAAAAATCGAGCTTTATGATGTTTTTAGCATGTAGAACAAAGATCAGCGTGAACAGACAATCCGGCTTCAAATGCTGGATCATGGAAAAGACGTACTCCAAATCGGCCGCGCGCAATAGAGTGCCTGTTTTTCAGATGGACACGAGCAATTTCGCCCGCCAAACGTGCAGGGCTCGTGGGATTCTCACAATGAACGTGCCATTTGAAAGCTGACATCGCGCTGAACAGATAGAGACTGTTCCTGGATCGGTCGCTGCCTGGGAAGGGTGGGGGCCATGACGTCAAAGTTGACCCAACTTTTCTCTTCACAAGAGAGAGTTTGGGAGAAAGGCTGCCCTGAGAGTTCTGCTTTACATACAGACATAATTTAAACGGTTTTAGAAACTTTAGAGTGTTTTCTATTCAATAATAATTTTTATATGCATATATTAGCAATTTTGGGAAAAAATATTTTCAGTTTACTATGGGTACGCACTTTCTCCAACGGGGGCAGTATAGAGGGGGAGCTCTAAGAGGTTTTAACTAGGCAAGTCAGTTAATAAAAAACAATTATTTTCAATGATGGCCTTAGGAACAGTGGGTTTAACCGCTTTGCTCAGGATGACATAGTTTTACCTTGTCAGCTCGGGGATTCCATCTTGCAACCTTTCAGTTACTAGTCCAACAACTCTAACCACTCGGCTACCTGCCACCCAAAAAGCCTTGCACCACCAAGTTGGTTCCAGCATTTCGTTGTATGGCTATTAAAAAAGCACATTGTCGTTGCTTCAGAGTAACCCACATGAAAAAATACTATAGTATACTATGGTACATATACTGTAGCATTACTATATTTATATACTATAGTGTTTTTGCTGACTTTACTGTAGTAGTCAATGTAGTTTTTACTGTTGTGTTTTTGAGGACATGACTGTACTATATTGTAGTGCTTTTGCAGACATGTCTGTAGTATATTGTAGTATATCCATGACCTACAGGAAGGTACTGTACAGCATCTGCTCTTTTCTATAACCTGTAGGGAACACAATATATGGTCTATACTTGGCATGTAGGTGGGGAATATGCAAAAATAATAGTGAGTTGCAATAGTTAAACAATAATGTTTCGCAGACACTGTAGTGTTTTTGAGGACAGTATTTACTACAGTATACTACACAATTCTAAAGTAGGCAGTACATAATCGATGGATAGTACAATGTGTATATAGTAAGCACTACATGATCGAGGGATACTACAGTGTATATTATATTATTCTACACTATACTAAGGTATTCTATAGAAATCTGTAGTATTTGTTCATGTGGGTAAGACCTGATTAATGAATTTGTACACAATTTATAGACACATGATTCACAATGTATTGATGTATAAAATCAATACACTTACTATACTGTAGGTTGAAAAACGAATTATCCCCTTTTCAAACCATTTAGATATAGATAACACTGTTATATAAAGATTTACATCAGGCATTTGTTAAATGTCATAGATATAAGTGGCCTTTATTGCCATGCAACAATAAATTGCATTGCCATGGAGGAGGGTTATAAAAAGATATTAGTCTCCTGGGAGACGGATGAGGAAGTGGTCCTGATGGAGCTAGAGGGCTCCAGTGGAAATCCTCTGTTATGCTGATGAGGGTTTAGAAAGCAATAGCTCATAAAATGGGGGGATCCTGGGCAACTTTCTCCAAATCTCTTACTCAACTACCTTTATTGATGTTCACTTTGTCCCTCTCACAGCTCCCCATAGAGTGGGCAAACAAACCTAGCAGATATACAGTGGGGCAAAAAAGTATTTAGTCAGCCACAGATTGTGCAAGATCTCCCACTTAAATGATGAGAGAGGCCTGTAAATTTCATCATAGGTACACTTCAACTATGACAGACAAAATTAGAAAAAAAAATCCAGAGAATCACATTGTAGGATTCTTAATGAATTTACAAATTATGGTTGAAAATATAAATTTCTTATTTTAGAAAATGTATGACAAATAAAAAACTGAAATATGACATTTACATAAATATTCAGACCGTTTACTCAGTACTTTGTTGAAGGACCTTTGGCCGCAATTACAGCCTTGCGTCTTCTTGGGTATGACAATACAAGCTTGGCACACCTGTATTTGTGTGGTTCGGGATGAGTCTCCGAATGCCCTTGAGTGGCCCAGCCAGAGCCCGGACTTGAACCCGATCTAACATCTCTGGAGAGACCTGAAATTAGCTGTGCAACGAAGCTCCCCATCTAACCTGACAGACTTTGAGAGGATCTGCAGAGGAAAATTAAACTCCACGGCCCTCCTCCATCCCATCTGGGACATTTGACGTCAGCAGATGCTCCCGTGAGCATTAGATAACAAGAAGATGAGGTGGTTGATCTGAAATGTTCCTCTGACTGACACCCACTCCCTGTGTCTGTCTGCCCAGCCTACTTCCTCAGCTGTCAGCCATCTTCCTTTCTACATATCTGCCACGGTGCTGTCTCCCTCCCTTTGGCCGGTTTAATGATTGTGACAGAGCAAAGGGGAGAGATAGAGATGGAGTTAAGAGAGGGAGAGGGCTCCAGAGAGGAGTGAGTCATTTGAAGAAGTGAGATAGTGGGAGGCACACAAAACTCATGTGTACCATTTTGCCATCTTTCTCTCTCCGTGCTCTGTTGTTCTTTCTGTAATTTCTGATATGCGGACCATTCTTTGAGTGATAAAATATATTTCCTAGAAGGGATTATCATGGATGTGTAAAGCACCAACCAAGCATATATTGGCAATTGATAATATTTGTGCTACCACCACATGCTACCACCACATTTTCTCATCGATCCCCTGGAATGTTCAAATCAATGAGTCAAATCAATGAGTCATTTATCAAATCAAATCAAATGTATTTATATAGCCCTTCGTACATCAGCTGATATCTCAAAGTGCTGTACAGAAACCCAGCCTAAAACCCCAAACAGCAAGCAATGCAGGTGTAGAAGCACGATGGCTAGGAAAAACTCCCTAGAAAGGCCAAAACCTAGGAAGAAACCTAGAGAGGAACCAGGCTATGTGGGGTGGCCAGTCCTCTTCTGGCTGTGCCGGGTGGAGATTATAACAGAACATGGCCAAGATGTTCAAATGTTCATAAATGACCAGCATGTTCAAATAATAGTAAGGCAGAACAGTTGAAACTGGAGCAGCAGTATGGCCAGGTGGACTGGGGACAGCAAGGAGTCGTCATGTAGTCCTGGGGCATGGTCCTAGGGCTCAGGTCAGTTGAAACTGGAGCAGCAGCATGGCCAGGTGGACTGGGGACAGCAATTAGTCATCATGTCAGGTAGTCCTGGGGCATGGTCCTAGGGCTCAGGTCCTCCGAGAGAGAGAAAGAAAGAAGGAGAGAATTAGAGAACACACACTTAGATTCACACAGGACACCGCATAGGACAGGATAAGTACTCCAGATATAACAAACTGACCCTAGCCCCCCGACACAAACTACTGCAGCATAAATACTGGAGGCTGAGACAGGAGGGGTCAGGAGACACTGTGGCCCCATCCGAGTACACCCCCGGACAGGGCCAAACAGGAAGGATATAACCCCACCCACTTTGCCAAAGCACAGCCCCCACACCACTAGAGGGATATCTTCAACCACCAACTTACCATCCTGAGACAAGGCTGAGTATAGCCCACAAAGATCTCCTGTTTGGCACAACCCAAGGGGGGTCCAACCCAGACAGGATGACCACACCAGTGAATCAAGCCACTCAGGTGACACACTCCCTGCAGGGACGGCATGAGAGAGCCCTAGTAAGCCAGGGACTCAGCCCCTGTAATAGGGTTAGAGTCAGAGAATCCCAGTGGAATTCGGTGAACCGGCCAGGCAGAGACAGCAAGGGCGGTAATTCTCCAGAGCCTTTCCGTTCATCTTCCCTCTCCTGGGCCAGACTACACTCAATCATATGACCCACTGAAGAGATGAGTCTTCAGTAAAGACTTAAAGGTTGAGACTCCTTTGCTGTCTCTGACCACCTGGGTAGGAAGACCGTTCCATATCTATTTGCATGCACCACATGACGTCCCAGGACTACCTGACATGAGGACTCCTTGCTGTCCCCCAGTCAGTGGCCATGCTCCTGCTCCAAATACCCATACTAGCATACTATATACTTAAAATGCATGCTCACTTCAGAGTTTGATCTAGTAGAATTCACTCGTCTTTTCCGACTCACGTGTTTGACAACAGCTGATATTCAGATTAATTATGAAGTGCTGTACCAAAAGGAATGAATTTCGGGAATCAACGCAATCGCACATTAGATGACGCATTCAGAGTACTATTTTCGAAATTTCACACGCTATAAAACTAAATGTTTTCGCACACTATTTAGTGTGCTAGGATGTGTATTTGGATGGGTATCTTAAAGTGTTGACTTCAGCAAATACTCAGGCCTTTATTGAATAATGGCATTTCAATAAGGAGATTGAAGAGTGGAAAGGATTGAGGGGGGGGGGCGATGACATTTAAAATACTTTTTCCAGGATTGGTTCCTTTTGCACTGTAGTTTGAATGGTCATGTATAGTAAGTGATAACATATTGTTAGAATTATCCATGTTGTCACTGTAATACTGTATACAGCATTGAAACTGAGGGATTCCTCAAATGTGTTTTTCAAACAACATACATTTTTTCATGAACTCATTCTGATATGGGGAGTGAACAAAATTCCTCATCGAAATACAGAATGGGGTAAAATGTGGTAAAATCATATCCTGAGGACAAAAGGAATGTAGATCTACTAGGGTTATGAGGTAAAAAGTGCAACTGGTCAAATAAAGAGACACAGAGTGCCTAGTAACGGTATTGCATCAGACTTGAACACAATGGATGTTCCCGTCCCACACAATGTACTGAAATCACTGACCGAACCACATCCCCTGATTTATTATGGCTACTCACCTATAAAACTATTTTTATCCTTCACATGAAATCGAGAATCCTGTGAGCATTATGGTAGTGCTCTACAAACAAGGTTCTATCTTTAGACACTGACATTTGAAATTGTAACTCTCAAACTTCTTATCCATACTGAACAAAAAATGTAACATGTAACCCAGAGCGCTAAGAACCTTGGCGTGATCCTGGACAACACCCGTCTATAAAACATAAATGTTTTGGCCCTATTTAGGTTCATGCTCTACAACATCCGCAGAGTTGCATAAAACTAAATGGTCCTAATCCAGGCACTTCTCATCTCCCTTTATTGAATAATGGCATTTCAATAAGTTGAAGATTCTGGAAAGGATTGGCTGGGCTCCCTGCCTGTGCCATTTAAAATACTTTTTCCAGGATTGGTTCCTTTTGCACTGTAGTTTGAATGGTCAACCTTCCCAAGTTAACATATTGTTAGAATTATCCATGTTATCCGCTGTAATCCACTGGCTTCCAGTTGAAACTGAGGGATTCCTCAAACCATGGTTTTTGCAACATACATTTTTTCATGAACTCATTCTGATACCTCCAGGCTCTGAACAAAATTCCTCATCCAAACAAGAATGGGGTAAAATGTGGCCTAAAATCATATCCCTAGGACAAAGGAATGTAGAGTCTACTAGCTTATGAGGTCAAAACTGTGCAACTGGTCAAATAAAGGAACAGAGTGCCTAGTACGACGCATCAGACTTGACAGCAATGGATGTCAATCACCACCAATGTCCTGAGACACCTGAAACCCCATCCTCTTTTAAGGAATACCACCTATAAAACTAAAGTAATCCTTCACATGAAAAGATTTAGAGCATTATGGTAAAGTGGCTGTTCCACTGGTGTCATATCTTGAATGACATTTGTAAGTCACTCTGGAAAGAGCTTATCCATACTGAACAAAAATGTAAATGCAACATGTAAAGTGTTGGACCCATGAGCTGAAATTTAAAAAAATCACAGAAATGTTCCACATGCACAAAAAGCTTATTTCTCTAAAATGTTTACATACCAAGATAATCCATCCACCTGGCAGGTGTGGTTTATCGAGAAGCTGATTTAACAACCTGATCATTATACATGTGCACTTTTTGCTGGGGACAATGAAAGGCCACTCTTACATGAGCAGTTTTGTCTCAGGTTTTGAGGGAGCGTGCAATTGGAATGATGACTGCAGGAATGTCCACCAGAGCGGTTGCCAGATCATTTTATGTTAATTTCTCTACCATATGACGCCTCCAACATCGTTTTAGAGAATTTAGCAGTACGTCCAACTGGACTCACAACCGCAGACCATGTGTACGTCGTTGTGTGGGCAAGTGGTTTGCTGATGTTAACGTTGTGAACAGGGTGCCCCAAGGTGGCGGTGGGGTTATTGTATGGGCTGGCATAAGCTACGGACAATAAACACAATTGCATTTTATCTATGGCCATTTGAATGCACAGGAATACCGTGACGAGATTCTGAGTCCCATTGTTGTGCCAGTCATCCGCCGCCATCATCTTGTGTTTCAGCATGATAATGCACGGCCCCATGTCGCAAGGATCTGTACATAATTCCTGGAAGATGAAAATGTCCCAGTTATTCCATGGCCTGCATATTCTCCAGACATGCAAACCTTTGAGCATGTTTGGCATGCTCTTGATCAACGTGTACCACAGCGTGTTCTAGTTCCCGTGAATATCCAGCAACTTCGAAAATCCATTGAAGAGCAGTGGGACAACATTCCACAGGCCACAATCGACAGCCTGGTCACACCAGATACTGACTGGTTTTCTGATCCACGCCCCTATCTTTTTCTTAAGCTTTCTGTGACCAACAGATGCATATCTTTATTCCCAGTCTTGTGAAATCCATAGATTAGGGCCTTAAGAATTTACTTAAATTGACTGATTTCCTTATATAAACTGTAATTGAATTGACTGATCTTTGAAATTGTTGCATGTTGCGTTTATATTTTTGTTCAGTATATACATATCCTCCATCTGTACAAATGCCAAATTACTTCTCTCATTTCCTGTTCTTCCACTGTGTTTCTGTTTGTTTGTGTGTGTGTGTGTGTGTGTGTGTGTGTGTGTGTGTGTGTGTGTGTGTGTGTGTGTGTGTGTGTGTGTGTGTGTGTGTGTGTGTGTGTGTGTGTGTGTCCTATTAAAGAGAAGTGGTCAACCTACTGTTTAATGAGGGAATGTTTGACCTGTGAACATAAGAGGCTTCCTGTCTCTCTGAGGCTGCTGAGATTTCTCCAAGGGAAGACAGCCAGTCATAGCTGCAGCGAAAGAGACATTTGTCTGTAAATAAAATCAGTGAAGGTCAGATCCTTCCCCCGCTCAGCACTGCAATTAGAGCTGAGCGGGCGGCACGGGGCGGGCATGCACGGCTCTGACCCCTGATTCTCGCAGTCCAACCCCACAGGACCTGATGAATAGCAGAGAGGCTGTGTGGGAGGCAGATTCAATGGGATGGGTAGCTTGAGCTTGTTTTCATGTTGTATTGTGACTAAGAATGAGAGAAGTTGATGGACATTTTGTCTGATTTTCCTCAGTCTCCATCCCAACTGATATGACTCATTAATTGACAGCACTTAGGGAAATTGCTGCTTGGCCAGCGTTGTCTTAATCAAAGCCTTGATTGTATGCCTGGGTACCTAGACAGCTCAGCTAACTGCAGACTGTACTGTATCAGGGTCGTTCCACCAATTCGGTGCCTTTTGAGAAGTGTAAAAACTGGTTTTCCCATCTCAAGAGGTTTCAAATAAAAAACATTCTATAGTAAATTCCTAGTGCCAAAAAAAGTAGCAAGGTTGACGATTCCTTTCACACCACCTGATATAGAGGTCCTGGATGGCAGGGAGCTTGGCACCAGTGATGTCCACGCCATCCTCTGTAGCGCCATGCGATTGAGGCCGTTGCTGTTGCCATACCAAGCAGTGATGCAGCCAGTCAAGATGCTCTCAATGGCACAGCTGTAGAATCTTTTGAGGATTTTAGGGCCCATGCCAAACTTTTTCAACCTCCTGATGGGGGAAGAGGAGTTGTCGTGCCTTCTTCATGACCGTGCACGTTTTTTTTGGACCACTTTAAGTCTTTAGTGATTTGGCCCCCGAGGAACTTAAAGCTCTTGACCCGCTCCACTGCAGCCCAGTCAACCCCCCGTTTACTGTAGTCCACAATCAGCTCCTTGGTCTTACTGATGTTGAGGGAGAGGTTGTTGTTCCGGCACCATACTGCCAGGTCACTGAACTCCTCCCTGTAGGCTGTCTTATCATCGCCGGTGATCAGGCCAACCACCGTCGTATTGTCAGCAAACTTGATGATGGTGTTGGAGTTGTGTGTGGCCACACAGTCGTGGGTGAACAGGGAGTACAGGAGGAGGCTAAGTACACACCCCTGTTGAGGGTCAGTGTGGCGTAGGGGATGTTTCCTACCCTCACTACCTGGGGTCGGCTTGTCAAGAAGTCCAGAATCCAGTTGCAGATGGAGTTCAGTCCCAGAGTCCTAAGCTTGGTGATGAGCTTGGAGGAGACAATGGGGTTGAGCACTGAGCTGTAGTCAATGATCAGCATTCTCACATAGGTATTTCTCTTATCTAGATGGGTGAGGGCAGTGTGGAGTGCAATTGAGATTGCGTCATCTATGGATTTGTTGGAGCGTATGCAAATTGGAGTGGGTCTAGGGTGTCTGCAATAATGGGGTTGATGTGTGCCATAACCAGCCTATCAAAGCACTTAGAGTTCTTGGGAACAGGAATGATATGGTAGTCATCTTAAAACATGTGAGGATTACAGATTGGGATGAGGAGAGGTTGAAAATGACGGTGGTGAACATACCTGCCAGCTGTTCTGCACATGCTCTGAGAACGTACCCTGGAATACCATCGGGCCCCGCAGCCTTGTGGGTATTGACCTGATTAAAGATTTTACACACGTTTGCCTCGGAGAGCGAGATCACCCAATCTTATGGATCAGTTACGGCTTTCACACCCGGCACGATGTTGTTATTGTCAAAGTGTGTATAAAGTGCATTGAGTTCGTCTGGTTTAGAGGCATCGTTGGGCAGATCACGGGTGGATCCTCCTTTGTAATCCAGACTGTAGCCCCTGCCACATGCGAAGGGCGTCATAGCCTGTGTAATGATTCCACTTTATTCATATATTGTCCTTTAACTCGTTTGATTACTCTGCGGAGATTGAAGTGGGACGTCTTGTACTTGTTCCTGTCCTCAGCCATAACCTCAGGGTTGTCTGCCATGGCCCTTGTTTGAGGTAGCCTTGTCCTTTTAGTTCTCGCCAACTTTAGTGCTAATCAAGGGCTTTTGATTGGGGAAGCAACAAATCTTCACTGAGGAGACAACGTTGGATGCATTTCCTAATGAAGCCGTGATCGAGGTGGTTAGCTTGTTGATACAATCCGTTTAGTGTAGGAACATATTCCAATCTGCGCAAGAAAAGCAGTCCTGTAGCATTATCTCTGATTCTGATGACCATTTCTCAATGGAGCGAGTCATGAGCTTTCTGCTTGTAAACAGGAAGCAGGAGTACAGAGTCATTATCGACTCATGCATGTGACATTGAAACTTTATTTCTTCTTTAAATCATGCATGAATCTTCTTTTGACAGGGTGAATGGAAACAGGGAGGGGCAATTGAATGCAGGCAACAACATTTTTTAAAATTGTTAAAACATGTATAGCCTGTCTATCTATAGGTAACAGGGTTGATGTGTTATGCTCGACCTACTCAGTTTTCCACGACAAAACACCAGAAAATGGCCAAAAGGAGTCAAACAAGCTCACCTGCTTTCACACAATGAGTTGACTATAAGATGCTCAATGTTTCTTTTGAAATAAAATATTTGAAAAGAAAATACACTGAGTATACAAACATTAAGGGCACCTGCTCTTTCCATGACATAGACTGACGAGGTGAAAGCTATGATCCCTTATTGATGTCACTTGTTAAATCCATTTCAATCAGTGCAGATGAAGGGGAGTAGACAGAAGGATTTTTAAGATTGAGACAATTGATACCTGGATTGTGTTTGTGTGCCATTCAGTGGATGAATGGGCAAGACAAAATATGTAAATGCCTTTGAACGTGCTTTGGTAGTATGTGTCGTTGGCACCGGCTTTTGTCAAGAACTGCAATGCTGCTGGGTTTTTCACGCTCAACAGTTTCCTGTGTATCAAGAATGGTCCATCACCCAAAGGACATACAGCTAACTTAACGCAAATGTGGGAAACATTGGAGTCAACATAGGCCACCATCCATGTGGAACACTTTCAACACCTTGTAGTCGTCCATGCCCTGATGAATTGAGGCTGTTCTGAGGGCAAAAGGTCGCCAATTGGATGGAAACCTGTCACGTCTACTCCTGTTCCCCCCTACGGGGTTCGACGTGGCTGGTTTACTAACCATCTGACCTGGCTACCCATCATTACGCACAGCTGCGCCTCATCATAGGGCACACCTGTACTATATCACCTTCATGACTACTCCCAACATATATACCACTCTGTTGTTATTTCCCATCAGGCGTTATTGATACTGTCTCCATGTCCCGATGCTACTCCTGTTTTTGTATTGTTTATTGTTTGTGTTATATTAAACGCTGCATCTGCTTCCTGAATCCCTGGGTCTATGTGTTAGAGGAATTCTAAATTCCTGTATGTTTTGTAGCCAAAACCATTTTCACACTCTATCTATTTCATAATAAGTTGTAAGTTTATCATTTATGCATGAAATAGATCGAGACCAGTCTTAAAAGTCAGGTAACAGCGTTTAATTCAAGAGAGTACTAACCCAAAATACAAAGAACATTTTAAGAAGAGAACATAAAATGACATCATCAGTTTCTCACACTCACTGCGCTATTGTGTGGATCGGAGAGTCTTCAGGTCTGGAAATTGTCTTCTACTCCCCTCATAAAACAAACATTCCAATCTATCTAAAAGATATACTCTTCTCCACGAATGGATCATAAAACAAACATTTTTATCTGTCTGAAGAGATATGCCATCCCTATCCCTTAAACCCGCAAGGTACAGACAATTAATTAGTTTTACTTACATTTTCAGTAACAGCTTAACCAAGAATCCATACATTTCATACCATAACATAATAGTATTAAAATAAATGGTTCTAATTTAAATGTATACATAATTAATCATTTCAACTATAATTTCCTCCAACACTATGTTACAAAACCTAGCTAATGTTGTCAAAAACTTGGAGAAATGTTTGGGTTAAGTGGGTTAAAATCTTTTTAGAAGTCAGAGGGTGCAAGGAGGGATGAATTTTGGCACTTTATCAAGTGTTGATTCATATTGGAAATCATATTTATTGAATTATCTATGTGTTCTATATTAAAGGGCACTTCATTTAATATTACTGGCTTTTAAAATTCAATATTGGTGCACCATTTCTACTTAAAATATCAAAGGCATGCAAAAGGACCTCATTTCGTGGAACGACCCATCAATGCAGAATTTACGTAAACTAAATCAGAGGTCACTCTTCATCACTCTACTGTTCACTGATGGTTCATCAGTAGCCGTAAGTGCTGTTTAAGATGAGGGAGGACGATAATTATTATTTTTTATGAGCATGGCCTTATTTCTAATACAGGATGATGGATTTATATTCCATTCACCCAGCTCAATATAACATCGATAGGTTTAGGCTACTACATGAAACTCAAATGTTCACTATAACCATCATGAGGTTGCTACAACTTAGCCTAAGAATGAAAGTTTACAACGTAGGTACACAGGTCAATACATTTGAGTAATCAAGTTGACACAGACAGTGACACATTTAATACCGCCTTGCACACTTTTGCCTGCCTCTAGATGATCGAGTTTGTGTATTAGTCCAAAAGTTTCAAACAATAGTTTCTATTGGAAAAATTCAGGAATGTTTATCACCGTTTCATTCCGTTTGCTTCCTTTTAAGAAACGTTTTTCAACAGAATTGGCAGAATCAATACACCCCTGATCACACACAAACACAGAATTAGCAGTGACTGATACTATAAAACGTATAATCAATTTGCTCTTTGTATACTGTACCAGTCAAAGATTTGGACATACCTACTCATTCAAGTTTTAATTATTGATTTTTTTCATACACTGCTCAAAACAATAAAGGGAACACTAAAATAACACATCCTAGATCTGAATGAATGAAATATTCTTATTAAATACTTTTTTCTTTACATAGTTGAATGTGCTGACAACAAAATCACACAAAAATTATCAATGGAAATCAAATGTATCAATCCATGGAGGTCTGGATTTGGAGTCACACTCAAAATTAAAGTGAAAAACCACACTACAGGCTGATCCAACTTTGATGTAATGTCCTTAAAACAAGTCCAAATTAGGCTCAGTAGTGTGTGTGGCCTCCACGTGCCTGTATGACCTCCCAACAACGCCTGGGCATGCTCCTGATGAGGTGGCGGATGGTCTCCTGAGAGATCTCCTCCCAGACCTGGACTAAAGCATCCGCCAACTCCTGGACAGTCTGTGGTGCAACGTGGCGTTGGTGGATGGAGTGAGACATGATGTCCCAGATGTGCTCAATTGGATTCAGGTCTGGGGAACGGGTGGGCCAGTCCATAGCATCAATGCCTTCCTCTTGCAGGAACTTCTGACACACTCCAGCCACATGAGGTCTAGCATTGTCTTGCATTAGGAGGAACCCAGGGCCAACCGCACCAGCATATGGTCTCACAAGGGGTCTGAGGATCTCATCTCGGTACCTAATGGCAGTCAGGCTACCTCTGGCGAACACATGGAGGGCTGTGCGGCCCCCCAAAGAAATGCCACCCCACACCATGACTGACCCACCGCCAAACCGGTCATGCTGGAGAATGTTGCAGGCAGCAGAACGTTCTCCATGGCGTCTCCAGACTCTGTCACGTCGGTCACATCTGCTTAGTGTGAACCTGCTTTCATCTGCGAAGAGCACAGCGCGCCAGTGGCGAATTTGACAATCTTGGTGTACAACAACCCCCACCTGTGGACATCGGGCCCTCATACCACCCTCATGGAGTCTATTTCTGACCGTTTGAGCAGACACATGCACATTTGTGGCCTGCTGGAGAAAATTTGCAGGGCTCTGGCAGTGCTCCTCCTGCTCCTCCTTGCACAAAGGCGGAGGTAGCGGTCCTGCTGCTGGGTTGTTGCCCTCCTACGGCCTCCACGTCTCCTGATGTCCTGGCCTGTCTCCTGGTAGCGCCTCCATGCTCTGGACACTATGCTGACAGACACAGCAAACCTTGCCACAGCTCGCATTGATGTGCCATCCTGGATGAGCTGCACTACCTGAGCCACTTGTGTGGGTTGTAGACTCCGTCTCATGCTACCACTAGAGTGAAAGCACCGCCAGCATTCAAAAGTAACCAAAACATCAGCCAGGAAGCATAGGAACTGAGAAGTGGTTTGTGGTTATCACCTGCAGAACCACTCCTTTATTGGGGGTGTCTTGCTAATTGTCTATAATTTCCACCTGTTGTCTATTCCATTTGCACAACAGCATGTGAAATTTATTGTCAATCAGTGGTGCTTCCTCAGTGGACAGTTTGATTTCACAGAAGCGTGATTGACTTGGAGTTACATTGTGTTGTTTAAGTGTTCCCTTT